>NC_090448.1:1185979649-1186137149 GCF_031143425.1 Pleurodeles waltl
TGTGCGAGTGTGGGCACATAGAGGTGCGTGAGATTGTGTGTGTATGTGTATGTGTATGTGTGTTAGTGTGGGCACATAGAGGTGCGTGAGAGTGTGTGTGTGTGTGTGTGTGTGTTTGTGTGAGTGTGGGCACATAGAGGTGCGTGAGATTGTGTGTGTGTGTGTGTTTGTGTGAGTGTGGGCACATAGAGGTGCGTGAGATTGTGTGTGTATTTGTATGTGTATGTGTGTCAGTGTGGGCACATAGAGGTGCGTGAGATTGTGTGTGTATTTGTATGTGTGTGTGTGTTAGTGTGGGCACATAGAGGTGCGTGAGATTGTGTGTGTATTTGTATGTGTATGTGTGTCAGTGTGGGCACATAGAGGTGCGTGAGATTGTGTGTGTATTTGTATGTGTGTGTGTGTTAGTGTGGGCACATAGAGGTGCGTGAGTTTGTGTGTGTATTTGGATGTGTATGTGTGTCAGTGTGGGCACATAGAGGTGCGTGAGTTTGTGTGAGTGTTTGTCTGTGATTGCGTGCATGTGTGTGTATGTGTGAGTGTTTGTGTGTGTGTATGTGTGTGTGTGTTTGTGTGAGTGTGGGCACATAGAGGTGCGTGAGATTGTGTGTGTGTGTGTGTGTGTGTTTGCGTGTGTGTATATGTGTGTGTGTTTGTGCGAGTGTGGGCACATAGAGGTGCCTGAGATTGTGTGTGTATTTGTATGTGTATGTGTGTTAGTGTGGGCACATAGAGGTGCGTGAGATTGTGTGTGTATTTGTATGTGTATGTGTGTTAGTGTGGGCACATAGAGGTGCGTGAGATTGTGTGTGTATTTGGATGTGTATGTGTGTCAGTGTGGGCACATAGAGGTGCGTGAGATTGTGTGTGTATTTGGATGTGTATGTGTGTTAGTGTGGGCACATAGAGGTGCGTGAGTTTGTGTGTGTATTTGGATGTGTATGTGTGTCAGTGTGGGCACATAGAGGTGCGTGAGTTTGTGTGAGTGTTTGTCTGTGATTGCGTGCGTGTGTGTGTATGTGTGAGTGTTTGTGTGTGTGTATGTGTGTGTGTGTTTGTGTGAGTGTGGGCACATAGAGGTGCGTGAGATTGTGTGTGTGTGTGTGTGTGTGTTTGCGTGTGTGTATATGTGTGTGTGTTTGTGCGAGTGTGGGCACATAGAGGTGCGTGAGATTGTGTGTGTATTTGTATGTGTATGTGTGTTAGTGTGGGCACATAGAGGTGCGTGAGATTGTGTGTGTATTTGTATGTGTATGTGTGTTAGTGTGGGCACATAGAGGTGCGTGAGATTGTGTGTGTATTTGTATGTGTATGTGTGTCAGTGTGGGCACATAGAGGTGCGTGAGATTGTGTGTGTATTTGTATGTGTATGTGTGTTAGTGTGGGCACATAGAGGTGCGTGAGATTGTGTGTGTATTTGTATGTGTATGTGTGTTAGTGTGTGCACATAGAGGTGCGTGAGATTGTGTGTGTATTTGGATGTGTATGTGTGTCAGTGTGGGCACATAGAGGTGCGTGAGATTGTGTGTGTATTTGGATGTGTATGTGTGTCAGTGTGGGCACATAGAGGTGCGTGAGATTGTGTGTGTATTTGTATGTGTATGTGTGCGAGTGTGGGCACATAGAGGTGCGTGAGATTGTGTGTGTGTGTGTGTGTGTTTGTGTGAGTGTGGGCACATAGAGGTGCGTGAGATTGTGTGTGTATTTGTATGTGTATGTGTGTCAGTGTGGGCACATAGAGGTGCGTGAGATTGTGTGTGTATTTGTATGTGTATGTGTGCGAGTGTGGGCACATAGAGGTGCGTGAGAGTGTGTGTGTATTTGTATGTGTATGTGTGTCAGTGTGGGCACATAGAGGTGCGTGAGTTTGTGTGAGTGTTTGTCTGTGATTGCGTGCGTGTGTGTGTTTGTGTGAGTGTGGGCACATAGAGGTGCGTGAGATTGTGTGTGTGTGTGTGTGTGTGTTTGCGTGTGTGTATATGTGTGTGTGTTTGTGCGAGTGTGGGCACATAGAGGTGCGTGAGATTGTGTGTGTATTTGGATGTGTATGTGTGTCAGTGTGGGCACATAGAGGTGCGTGAGATTGTGTGTGTATTTGGATGTGTATGTGTGTCAGTGTGGGCACATAGAGGTGCGTGAGATTGTGTGTGTATTTGGATGTGTATGTGTGCGAGTGTGGGCACATAGAGGTGCGTGAGAGTGTGTGTGTATTTGTATGTGTATGTGTGTCAGTGTGGGCACATAGAGGTGCGTGAGTTTGTGTGAGTGTTTGTCTGTGATTGCGTGCGTGTGTGTGTTTGTGTGAGTGTGGGCACATAGAGGTGCGTGAGATTGTGGGTGTGTGTGTGTGTGTGTTTGCGTGTTTGTATATGTGTGTGTGTTTGTGCGAGTGTGGGCACATAGAGGTGCGTGAGATTGTGTGTGTATTTGGATGTGTGTGTGTGTTAGTGTGAGCACATAGAGGTGCGTGAGTTTGTGTGAGTGTTTGCGTGTGTCTGTTTGTCTGTGATTGCGTGCGTGTGTGTGTATGTGTGAGTGTTTGCGTGTTTGTATATATGTGTGTGTTTGTGTGAGTGTGGGCACATGGAGGTGCGTGAGATTGTGTGTGTATTTGTATGTGTGTGTGTGTTAGTGTGGGCACATAGAGGTGCGTGAGTTTGTGTGAGTGTTTGCGTGTGTCTGTTTGTCTGTGATTGCGTGCGTGTGTGTGTATGTGTGAGTGTTTGCGTGTGTGTATATGTGTGTGTGTTTGTGTGAGTGTGGGCACATAGAGGTGCGTGAGATTGTGTGTGTGTGTGTATATGTGTGTGTGTTTGTGCGAGTGTGGGCACATAGAGGTGCGTGAGATTGTGTGTGTATTTGGATGTGTATGTGTGTCAGTGTGGGCACATAGAGGTGCGTGAGATTGTGTGTGTATTTGGATGTGTATGTGTGTCAGTGTGGGCACATAGAGGTGCGTGAGATTGTGTGTGTATTTGGATGTGTATGTGTGCGAGTGTGGGTACATAGAGGTGCGTGAGAGTGTGTGTGTATTTGTATGTGTATGTGTGTCAGTGTGGGCACATAGAGGTGCATGAGTTTGTGTGAGTGTTTGTCTGTGATTGCGTGCGTGTGTGTGTTTGTGTGAGTGTGGGCACATAGAGGTGCGTGAGATTGTGGGTGTGTGTGTGTGTGTGTGTTTGCGTGTGTGTATATGTGTGTGTGTTTGTGCGAGTGTGGGCACATAGAGGTGCGTGAGATTGTGTGTGTATTTGGATGTGTGTGTGTGTTAGTGTGAGCACATAGAGGTGCGTGAGTTTGTGTGAGTGTTTGCGTGTGTCTGTTTGTCTGTGATTGCGTGCGTGTGTGTGTATGTGTGAGTGTTTGCGTGTTTGTATATGTGTGTGTGTTTGTGTGAGTGTGGGCACATGGAGGTGCGTGAGATTGTGTGTGTATTTGTATGTGTGTGTGTGTTAGTGTGGGCACATAGAGGTGCGTGAGTTTGTGTGAGTGTTTGCGTGTGTCTGTTTGTCTGTCATTGTGTGCGTGTGTGTGTATGTGTGAGTGTTTGCGTGTGTGTATATGTGTGTGTGTTTGTGTGAGTGTGGGCACATAGAGGTGCGTGAGATTGTGTGTGTGTGTGTGTGTGTGTGTTTGTGTGAGTGTGGGCACATAGAGGTGCGTGAGATTGTGTGTGTATTTGTATGTGTGTGTGTTAGTGTGAGCACATAGAGGTGCGTGAGTTTGTGTGAGTGTTTGCGTGTGTCTGTTTGTCTGTGATTGTGTGCGTGTGTGTGTATGTGTGAGTGTTTGCGTGTTTGTATATGTGTGTGTGTTTGTGTGAGTGTGGGCACATAGAGATGCGTGAGATTGTGTGTGTATTTTTATGTGTGTGTGTGTTAGTGTGGGCACATAGAGGTGCGTGAGATTGTGTGTGTGTGTGTATTTGTATGTGTGTGTGTGTGAGTGTGGGCACATAGAGGTGCGTGAGATTGTGTGTGTGTGTTTGTGTGAGTGTGGGCACATAGAGGTGCGTGAGTTTGTGTGAGTGTTTGCGTGTGTCTGTTTGTCTGTGATTGCGTGCGTGTGTGTGTATGTGTGAGTGTTTGCGTGTGTGTATATGTGTGTGTGTTTGTGTGAGTGTGGGCACATAGAGGTGCGTGAGATTGTGTGTGTGTGTGTGTGTGTTTGTGTGAGTGTGGGCACATAGAGGTGCGTGAGATTGTGTGTGTATTTGTATGTGTATGTGTGTCAGTGTGGGCACATAGAGGTGCGTGAGATTGTGTGTGTATTTGTATGTGTATGTGTGCGAGTGTGGGCACATAGAGGTGCGTGAGAGTGTGTGTGTATTTGTATGTGTATGTGTGTCAGTGTGGGCACATAGAGGTGCGTGAGTTTGTGTGAGTGTTTGTCTGTGATTGCGTGCGTGTGTGTGTTTGTGTGAGTGTGGGCACATAGAGGTGCGTGAGATTGTGTGTGTGTGTGTGTGTGTGTTTGCGTGTGTGTATATGTGTGTGTGTTTGTGCGAGTGTGGGCACATAGAGGTGCGTGAGATTGTGTGTGTATTTGGATGTGTATGTGTGTCAGTGTGGGCACATAGAGGTGCGTGAGATTGTGTGTGTATTTGGATGTGTATGTGTGTCAGTGTGGGCACATAGAGGTGCGTGAGATTGTGTGTGTATTTGGATGTGTATGTGTGCGAGTGTGGGCACATAGAGGTGCGTGAGAGTGTGTGTGTATTTGTATGTGTATGTGTGTCAGTGTGGGCACATAGAGGTGCGTGAGTTTGTGTGAGTGTTTGTCTGTGATTGCGTGCGTGTGTGTGTTTGTGTGAGTGTGGGCACATAGAGGTGCGTGAGATTGTGGGTGTGTGTGTGTGTGTGTTTGCGTGTTTGTATATGTGTGTGTGTTTGTGCGAGTGTGGGCACATAGAGGTGCGTGAGATTGTGTGTGTATTTGGATGTGTGTGTGTGTTAGTGTGAGCACATAGAGGTGCGTGAGTTTGTGTGAGTGTTTGCGTGTGTCTGTTTGTCTGTGATTGCGTGCGTGTGTGTGTATGTGTGAGTGTTTGCGTGTTTGTATATATGTGTGTGTTTGTGTGAGTGTGGGCACATGGAGGTGCGTGAGATTGTGTGTGTATTTGTATGTGTGTGTGTGTTAGTGTGGGCACATAGAGGTGCGTGAGTTTGTGTGAGTGTTTGCGTGTGTCTGTTTGTCTGTGATTGCGTGCGTGTGTGTGTATGTGTGAGTGTTTGCGTGTGTGTATATGTGTGTGTGTTTGTGTGAGTGTGGGCACATAGAGGTGCGTGAGATTGTGTGTGTGTGTGTATATGTGTGTGTGTGTTTGTGCGAGTGTGGGCACATAGAGGTGCGTGAGATTGTGTGTGTATTTGGATGTGTATGTGTGTCAGTGTGGGCACATAGAGGTGCGTGAGATTGTGTGTGTATTTGGATGTGTATGTGTGTCAGTGTGGGCACATAGAGGTGCGTGAGATTGTGTGTGTATTTGGATGTGTATGTGTGCGAGTGTGGGCACATAGAGGTGCGTGAGAGTGTGTGTGTATTTGTATGTGTATGTGTGTCAGTGTGGGCACATAGAGGTGCATGAGTTTGTGTGAGTGTTTGTCTGTGATTGCGTGCGTGTGTGTGTTTGTGTGAGTGTGGGCACATAGAGGTGCGTGAGATTGTGGGTGTGTGTGTGTGTGTGTGTTTGCGTGTGTGTATATGTGTGTGTGTTTGTGCGAGTGTGGGCACATAGAGGTGCGTGAGATTGTGTGTGTATTTGGATGTGTGTGTGTGTTAGTGTGAGCACATAGAGGTGCGTGAGTTTGTGTGAGTGTTTGCGTGTGTCTGTTTGTCTGTGATTGCGTGCGTGTGTGTGTATGTGTGAGTGTTTGCGTGTTTGTATATGTGTGTGTGTTTGTGTGAGTGTGGGCACATGGAGGTGCGTGAGATTGTGTGTGTATTTGTATGTGTGTGTGTGTTAGTGTGGGCACATAGAGGTGCGTGAGTTTGTGTGAGTGTTTGCGTGTGTCTGTTTGTCTGTCATTGTGTGCGTGTGTGTGTATGTGTGAGTGTTTGCGTGTGTGTATATGTGTGTGTGTTTGTGTGAGTGTGGGCACATAGAGGTGCGTGAGATTGTGTGTGTGTGTGTGTGTGTGTGTTTGTGTGAGTGTGGGCACATAGAGGTGCGTGAGATTGTGTGTGTATTTGTATGTGTGTGTGTTAGTGTGAGCACATAGAGGTGCGTGAGTTTGTGTGAGTGTTTGCGTGTGTCTGTTTGTCTGTGATTGTGTGCGTGTGTGTGTATGTGTGAGTGTTTGCGTGTTTGTATATGTGTGTGTGTTTGTGTGAGTGTGGGCACATAGAGATGCGTGAGATTGTGTGTGTATTTTTATGTGTGTGTGTGTTAGTGTGGGCACATAGAGGTGCGTGAGATTGTGTGTGTGTGTGTATTTGTATGTGTGTGTGTGTGAGTGTGGGCACATAGAGGTGCGTGAGATTGTGTGTGTGTGTTTGTGTGAGTGTGGGCACATAGAGGTGCGTGAGTTTGTGTGAGTGTTTGCGTGTGTCTGTTTGTCTGTGATTGCGTGCGTGTGTGTGTATGTGTGAGTGTTTGCGTGTGTGTATATGTGTGTGTGTTTGTGTGAGTGTGGGCACATAGAGGTGCGTGAGATTGTGTGTGTGTGTGTGTATGTTTGTGTGAGTGTGTGCACATAGAGGTGCGTGAGATTGTGTGTGTATTTGTATGTGTGTGTGTGTTAGTGTGAGCACATAGAGGTGCGTGAGTTTGTGTGAGTGTTTGCGTGTGTCTGTTTGTCTGTGATTGCGTGCGTGTGTGTGTATGTGTGAGTGTTTGCGTGTTTGTATATGTGTGTGTGTTTGTGTGAGTGTGGGCACATGGAGGTGCGTGAGATTGTGTGTGTATTTGTATGTGTGTGTGTGTTAGTGTGGGCACATAGAGGTGCGTGAGATTGTGTGAGTGTTTGCGTGTGTCTGTTTGTCTGTGATTGCGTGCGTGTGTGTGTATGTGTGAGTGTTTGCGTGTGTGTATATGTGTGTGTGTTTGTGTGAGTGTGGGCACATAGAGGTGCGTGAGATTGTGTGTGTGTGTGTGTTTGTGTGAGTGTGGGCACATAGAGGTGCGTGAGATTGTGTGTGTGTGTGTGTGTTTGTGTGAGTGTGGGCACATAGAGGTGTGTGAGTTTGTGTGAGTGTTTGTGTATTTGTATGTGTATGTGTGTTAGTGTGGGCACATAGAGGTGCGTGAGATTGTGTGTGTATTTGTATGTGTGTGTGTGTTAGTGTGGGCACATAGAGGTGCGTGAGATTGTGTGTGTGTGTGTGTATTTGTATGTGTATGTGTGTTAGTGTGGGCACATAGAGGTGCGTGAGTTTGTGTGAGTGTTTGCCTGTGATTGCGTGGGTGTGTGTGTATGTGTGAGTGTTTGCGTGTGTGTATATGTGTGTGTGTTTGTGTGAGTGTGGGCACATAGAGGTGCGTGAGATTGTGTGTGTGTGTGTTTGTGTGAGTGTGGGCACATAGAGGTGCGTGAGATTGTGTGTGTGTGTATTTGTATGTGTGTGTGTATTTGTATGTGTGTGTGTGTGTGGGCACATAGAGGTGCGTGAGATTGTGTGTGTGTGTGTGTGTGTTTGTGTGAGTGTGGGCACATAGAGGTGCGTGAGTTTGTGTGAGTGTTTGTGTATTTGTATGTGTATGTGTATGTGTGTTAGTGTGGGCACATAGAGGTGCGTGAGATTGTGTGTGTATTTGTATGTGTGTGTGTGTTAGTGTGGGCACATAGAGGTGCGTGAGATTGTGTGTGTGTGTGTGTATTTGTATGTGTATGTGTGTCAGTGTGGGCACATAGAGGTGCATGAGTTTGTGTGAGTGTTTGTCTGTGATTGCGTGCGTGTGTGTGTTTGTGTGAGTGTGGGCACATAGAGGTGCGTGAGATTGTGGGTGTGTGTGTGTGTGTGTTTGCGTGTGTGTATATGTGTGTGTGTTTGTGCGAGTGTGGGCACATAGAGGTGCGTGAGATTGTGTGTGTATTTGGATGTGTGTGTGTGTTAGTGTGGGCACATAGAGGTGCGTGAGATTGTGTGTGTGTGTGTATTTGTATGTGTGTGTGTGTGAGTGTGGGCACATAGAGGTGCGTGAGATTGTGTGTGTGTGTATTTGTATGTGTGTGTGTATTTGTATGTGTGTGTGTGTGTGGGCACATAGAGGTGCGTGAGATTGTGTGTGTGTGTGTGTGTGTTTGTGTGAGTGTGGGCACATAGAGGTGCGTGAGTTTGTGTGAGTGTTTGTGTATTTGTATGTGTATGTGTATGTGTGTTAGTGTGGGCACATAGAGGTGCGTGAGATTGTGTGTGTATTTGTATGTGTGTGTGTGTTAGTGTGGGCACATAGAGGTGCGTGAGATTGTGTGTGTGTGTGTGTATTTGTATGTGTATGTGTGTTAGTGTGGGCACATAGCGGTGCGTGAGTTTGTGTGAGTGTTTGTCTGTGATTGCGTGCGTGTGTGTGTATGTGTGAGTGTTTGTGTGTGTGTGTATGTGTGTGTGTGTTTGTGTGAGTGTGGGCACATGGAGGTGCGTGAGATTGTGTGTGTGTGTGTGTGTTTGCGTGTGTGTATATGTGTGTGTGTTTGTGCGAGTGTGGGCACATAGAGGTGCGTGAGATTGTGTGTGTATGTGTATGTGTATGTGTGTTAGTGTGGGCACATAGAGGTGCGTGAGAGTGTGTGTGTGTGTGTGTGTGTGTTTGTGTGAGTGTGAGCACATAGAGGTGCGTGAGATTGTGTGTGTGTGTGTGTTTGTGTGAGTGTGGGCACATAGAGGTGCGTGAGATTGTGTGTGTATTTGTATGTGTATGTGTGTCAGTGTGGGCACATAGAGGTGCGTGAGATTGTGTGTGTATTTGTATGTGTGTGTGTGTTAGTGTGGGCACATAGAGGTGCGTGAGATTGTGTGTGTATTTGTATGTGTATGTGTGTCAGGTGTATTTGTATGTGTGTGTGTGTTAGTGTGGGCACATAGAGGTGCGTGAGTTTGTGTGTGTATTTGGATGTGTATGTGTGTCAGTGTGGGCACATAGAGGTGCGTGAGTTTGTGTGAGTGTTTGTCTGTGATTGCGTGCGTGTGTGTGTATGTGTGAGTGTTTGTGTGTGTGTATGTGTGTGTGTGTTTGTGTGAGTGTGGGCACATAGAGGTGCGTGAGATTGTGTGTGTGTGTGTGTTTGCGTGTGTGTATATGTGTGTGTGTTTGTGCGAGTGTGGGCACATAGAGGTGCGTGAGATTGTGTGTGTATTTGTATGTGTATGTGTGTTAGTGTGGGCACATAGAGGTGCGTGAGATTGTGTGTGTATTTTTATGTGTATGTGTGTTAGTGTGGGCACATAGAGGTGCGTGAGATTGTGTGTGTATTTGGATGTGTATGTGTGTCAGTGTGGGCACATAGAGGTGCGTCAGATTGTGTGTGTATTTGGATGTGTATGTGTGTTAGTGTGGGCACATAGAGGTGCGTGAGTTTGTGTGTGTATTTGGATGTGTATGTGTGTCAGTGTGGGCACATAGAGGTGCGTGAGTTTGTGTGAGTGTTTGTCTGTGATTGCGTGCGTGTGTGTGTATGTGTGAGTGTTTGTGTGTGTGTATGTGTGTGTGTGTTTGTGTGAGTGTGGGCACATAGAGGTGCATGAGATTGTGTGTGTGTGTGTGTGTGTTTGCGTGTGCGTATATGTGTGTGTGTTTGTGCGAGTGTGGGCACATAGAGGTGCGTGAGATTGTGTGTGTATTTGTATGTGTATGTGTGTTAGTGTGGGCACATAGAGGTGCGTGAGATTGTGTGTGTATTTGTATGTGTATGTGTGTTAGTGTGGGCACATAGAGGTGCGTGAGATTGTGTGTGTATTTGGATGTGTATGTGTGTCAGTGTGGGCACATAGAGGTGCGTGAGATTGTGTGTGTATTTGTATGTGTATGTGTGTTAGTGTGTGCACATAGAGGTGCGTGAGATTGTGTGTGTATTTGGATGTGTATGTGTGTCAGTGTGGGCACATAGAGGTGCGTGAGATTGTGTGTGTATTTGGATGTGTATGTGTGTCAGTGTGGGCACATAGAGGTGCGTGAGATTGTGTGTGTATTTGTATGTGTATGTGTGCGAGTGTGGGCACATAGAGGTGCGTGAGATTGTGTGTGTGTGTGTGTGTGTGTTTGTGTGAGTGTGGGCACATAGAGGTGCGTGAGATTGTGTGTGTATTTGTATGTGTATGTGTGTCAGTGTGGGCACATAGAGGTGCGTGAGATTGTGTGTGTATTTGTATGTGTATGTGTGCGAGTGTGGGCACATAGAGGTGCGTGAGAGTGTGTGTGTATTTGTATGTGTATGTGTGTCAGTGTGGGCACATAGAGGTGCGTGAGATTGTGTGTGTGTGTGTGTGTGTGTTTGCGTGTGCGTATATGTGTGTGTGTTTGTGCGAGTGTGGGCACATAGAGGTGCGTGAGATTGTGTGTGTATTTGTATGTGTATGTGTGTTAGTGTGGGCACATAGAGGTGCGTGAGATTGTGTGTGTATTTGTATGTGTATGTGTGTTAGTGTGGGCATATAGAGGTGCGTGAGATTGTGTGTGTATTTGGATGTGTATGTGTGTCAGTGTGGGCACATAGAGGTGCGTGAGATTGTGTGTGTATTTGTATGTGTATGTGTGTTAGTGTGTGCACATAGAGGTGCGTGAGATTGTGTGTGTATTTGGATGTGTATGTGTGTCAGTGTGGGCACATAGAGGTGCGTGAGATTGTGTGTGTATTTGGATGTGTATGTGTGTCAGTGTGGGCACATAGAGGTGCGTGAGATTGTGTGTGTATTTGTATGTGTATGTGTGCGAGTGTGGGCACATAGAGGTGCGTGAGATTGTGTGTGTGTGTGTGTGTTTGTGTGAGTGTGGGCACATAGAGGTGCGTGAGATTGTGTGTGTATTTGTATGTGTATGTGTGTCAGTGTGGGCACATAGAGGTGCGTGAGATTGTGTGTGTATATGTATGTGTATGTGTGTCAGTGTGGGCACATAGAGGTGCGTGAGTTTGTGTGAGTGTTTGTCTGTGATTGCGTGCGTGTGTGTGTTTGTGTGAGTGTGGGCACACAGAGGTGCGTGAGATTGTGTGTGTGTGTGTGTGTGTGTTTGCGTGTGTGTATATGTGTGTGTGTTTGTGCGAGTGTGGGCACATAGAGGTGCGTGAGATTGTGTGTGTATTTGGATGTGTATGTGTGTCAGTGTGGGCACATAGAGGTGCGTGAGATTGTGTGTGTATTTGGATGTGTATGTGTGTCAGTGTGGGCACATAGAGGTGCGTGAGATTGTGTGTGTATTTGGATGTGTATGTGTGCGAGTGTGGGCACATAGAGGTGCGTGAGAGTGTGTGTGTATTTGTATGTGTATGTGTGTCAGTGTGGGCACATAGAGGTGCGTGAGTTTGTGTGAGTGTTTGTCTGTGATTGCGTGCGTGTGTGTGTTTGTGTGAGTGTGGGCACATAGAGGTGCGTGAGATTGTGGGTGTGTGTGTGTGTGTGTTTGCGTGTGTGTATATGTGTGTGTGTTTGTGCGAGTGTGGGCACATAGAGGTGCGTGAGATTGTGTGTGTATTTGGATGTGTGTGTGTGTTAGTGTGAGCACATAGAGGTGCGTGAGTTTGTGTGAGTGTTTGCGTGTGTCTGTTTGTCTGTGATTGCGTGCGTGTGTGTGTATGTGTGAGTGTTTGCGTGTTTGTATATGTGTGTGTGTTTGTGTGAGTGTGGGCACATGGAGGTGCGTGAGATTGTGTGTGTATTTGTATGTGTGTGTGTGTTAGTGTGGGCACATAGAGGTGCGTGAGTTTGTGTGAGTGTTTGCGTGTGTCTGTTTGTCTGTGATTGCGTGCGTGTGTGTGTATGTGTGAGTGTTTGCGTGTGTGTATATGTGTGTGTGTTTGTGTGAGTGTGGGCACATAGAGGTGCGTGAGATTGTGTGTGTATTTGTATGTGTATGTGTGTGTGAGTGTGGGCACATAGAGGTGCGTGAGATTGTGTGTGTGTATGTGTGTGTGTGTGAGTGTGGGCACATAGAGGTGCGTGAGAGTGTGTGTGTATTTGTATGTGTGTGTGTGTCAGTGTGGGCACATAGAGGTGCGTGAGAGTGTGTGTGTGTGTGTGTGTTTGTGTGAGTGTGGGCACATAGAGGTGCGTGAGTTTGTGTGTGTGTGTGTGTTTGTGTGTGTGTGTGTGTGTGTGAGTGTGGGCACATAGAGGTGCATGAGATTGTGTGTGTATTTGTATGTGATTGCGTGCGTGTGTGTGTATGTGTGAGTGTTTGTGTGTGTGTATGTGTGTGTGTGTTTGTGTGTGTGTGTGTTTGTGTGTGTGTGTGTGTGTGTGAGTGTGGGCACATAGAGGTGCGTGAGATTGTGTGTGTATTTGTATGTGTATGTGTGTCAGTGTGGGCACATAGAGGTGCGTGAGATTGTGTGTGTGTGTGTGTGTGTGTGTATGTGTGTGTGTGTTAGTGTGGGCACATAGAGGTGCGTGAGATTGTGTGTGTATTTGTATGTGTATGTGTGTGAGTGTGGGCACATAGAGGTGCGTGAGAGTGTGTGTGTATTTGTATGTGTATGTGTGTCAGTGTGGGCACATAGAGGTGCGTGAGATTGTGTGTGTGTGTGTGTGTGTGTGTGTGTATGTGTGTGTGTGTTAGTGTGGGCACATAGAGGTGCGTGAGATTGTGTGTGTATTTGTATGTGTATGTGTGTGAGTGTGGGCACATAGAGGTGCGTGAGATTGTGTGTGTATTTGTATGTGTATGTGTGTTAGTGTGGGCACATAGAGGTGCGTGAGATTGTGTGTGTGTGTGTGTATGTGTGTGAGTGTGGGCACATAGAGGTGCGTGAGTTTGTGTGAGTGTTTGTCTGTGATTGCGTGCGTGTGTGTGTATGTGTGAGTGTTTGTGTGTGTGTATGTGTGTTTGTGTGAGTGTGGGCACATAGAGGTGCGTGAGATTGTGTGTGTGTGTGTATGTGTATGTGTGTGAGTGTGGGCACATAGAGGTGCGTGAGTTTGTGTGTGTGTGTGTGTTTGTGTGTGTGTGTTTGTGTGAGCACATAGAGGTGCGTGAGATTGTGTGTGTATTTGTATGTGTGTGTGTGTGAGTGTGGGCACATAGAGGTGCGTGAGATTGTGTGTGTATTTGTATGTGTATGTGTGTGAGTGTGGGCACATAGAGGTGCGTGAGATTGTGTGTGTATTTGTATGTGTATGTGTGTGAGTGTGGGCACATAGAGGTGCGTGAGATTGTGTGTGTGTGTGTGTTTGTGTGTGTGTGTGTGAGTGTGGGCACATAGAGGTGCGTGAGATTGTGTGTGTGTGTGTGTGAGTGTGTGTGTGTGTGTTTGTGTGAGTGTGGGCACATAGAGGTGCGTGAGATTGTGTGTGTATTTGTATGTGTATGTGTGTGTGTGTGTATTTGTATGTGTGTGTGTGCGAGTGTGGGCACATAGAGGTGCGTGAGATTGTGTGTGTATTTGTATGTGTGTGTGTGTGTGTGTGTGTATTTGTATGTGTGTGTGTGTGTGTGTATTTGTATGTGTGTGTGTGTGAGTGTGGGCACATAGAGGTGCGTGAGTTTGTGTGTGTTTGTGTGAGTGTGGGCACATAGAGGTGCGTGAGTTTGTGTGTGTTTGTGTGAGTGTGGGCACATAGAGGTGCGTGAGATTGTGTGTGTGTGAGTGTGGGCACATAGAGGTGCGTGAGATTGTGTGTGTATTTGTATGTGTGTGTGTGTGAGTGTGGGCACATAGAGGTGCGTGAGTTTGTGTGTGTTTGTGTGAGTGTGGGCACATAGAGGTGCGTGAGATTGTGTGTGTATTTGTATGTGTATGTGTGTGTGAGTGTGGGCACATAGAGGTGCGTGAGATTGTGTGTGTGTTTGTGTTTGTGTGAGTGCGTGCACATAGAGGTGCGCGAGTTTGTGCGAGTGTTTGCTGTGATTGCGTGCGTGTGTGCACCCAGGATGTGCACAACACAACACCCTGTGCCCGCAGGGCGCCCCGGGGCTGCTCCGGTCCAGTCTCTCTGAACCCCAGGGCACAGTCGGGCCCCAACCTCTCATAGTGGCCCTGAGGGGCGCGCCTCTGGGATCCCCGCGCTCTTGGCTCGGTGGGTGCCCTCGGTGGTGCCCTCGGTGGGTGCCCTCGGGGGGTGCCCTCGGTGGGTGCCCTCGGTGGTGCCCTCGGTGGTGCCCTCGGTGGGTGCCCTCGGTGGTGCCCTCGGTGGGTGCCCTCGGGGGGTGCCCTCGGTGGTGCCCTCGGTGGGTGCCCTCGGTGGGTGCCCTCGGGGGGTGCCCTCGGTGGTGCCCTCGGTGGGTGCCCTCGGTGGTGCCCTCGGTGGGTGCCCTCGGTGGGTGCCCTCGGGGGGTGCCCTCGGTGGTGCCCTCGGTGGGTGCCCTCGGGGGGTGCCCTCGGTGGTGCCCTCGGTGGTGCCCTCGGTGGGTGCCCTCGGTGGGTGCCCTCGGTGGTGCCCTCGGTGGGTGCCCTCGGGGGGTGCCCTCGGTGGTGCCCTCGGTGGTGCCCTCGGTGGGTGCCCTCGGGGGGTGCCCTCGGTGGGTGCCCTCGGGGGGTGCCCTCGGGGGGTGCCCTCGGTGGGTGCCCTCGGTGGTGCCCTCGGTGGGTGCCCTCGGGGGGTGCCCTCGGGGGGGTGCGGAGCCCTCCCTCGGGCCCCTCATCACATACCGACCGTGGCTTTGTCAGGGCCCCCGGACTCGGGCCCTTCTGCAGCGACGCATGTATGTGCCGCAGTGACCACATAATCCGCCAGCTGCCGCGTAATCCGCAGACTTCAACAAACAAACACTCTTTCGATCTCAAACGCACCAACAGATTTTAAAAAATGTGTTGACTCGGGTTCCTGCGCCCCGGAACACTTTCGGAAACTTCGAGTGCCCATCCTGAAGTTGCGTTTTGCTGTATTTGGGGGTTCAATTGTTAATAATAAACCGATTTGTATTCCCAGACACTGTTACCAGGCGTAAAAATGTCAAAATAATGAAGGGATGCTAGACCGAAATGTGCCGCGTTATGCCGCATACTATGACTTCCTTGCCGCATAATGTGTCGGACTCCGCCGAATAATTGGGCACTGCTCTGCCGCGTAATTCCAGTGCCTGGTCTTTGCACTGGGTCGTTTACAACTCTCTTCGACCTTTCGTCCAGGCGTGTGCTCTAGAAATAGCACACACCTACGTAAGAGTGTGTGTTTGTGTGTTTCTCTCGAGGAGCACACGTCCAGGTGCGTGTACGAGTGCGTGTATGTCTGAGCTCGTGTTTATTTGTGTGAGTGTGTATGTCTGAGTGTGCATGTGTGTGTCTGTGCGTCTGTTTCTGTCTGTGTGTGTGTGTCTGTGTTTGTCTGTCTGTAACGTGCTTTCAGTCAGAGCTCTGCAGTTTGTGTTACTCACTGCACAGGATCGGACGTGGGCCTGGCCCCTCCCCCTCACTGTCCTGACTTCACATATGTACATCTATGATTGTGCATGTGTGTGTCTGTGTGCGCATATGTGTGTGTCTGTGTGTGCATATGTGTGTGTTTGTCTGTCTGTAATGTGACAGCACTGCACTTTGTGTTACTCACTGCACAGGATCGGACGTGGGCCTGGCCCCTCCGCCTCACTGTCCTGACTTCACATATGTACATCTATGATTGTGCATGTGTATGTCTGTGTGTGTGCATGTGTGTATCTGTGTGTGCATATGTGTGTCTGTGTGTTTGTCTGTCTGTAATGTGACAGCACTGCACTTTGTGTTACTCACTGCACAGGATCGGACGTGGGCCTGGCCCCTCCCCCTCACTGTCCTGACTTCACGTATGTACATCCTCAGGAAGGGCACTCACCTGTCCCACCTCTCGGAGGGGTAGTCACTCCACAAGGGTGACGACTGGCTCCGGGCAATGAGGGGTGACCGCGCTCCAGAAATCACAAGGGGTTTTGGGGTCACCTCACAGCGACACCCAAAGCTGAGCACCAAGCAGTGCTTAATTTGTGCTTGTTGTTTCCGGTGCGGGCTCCAGCACTTATTTTTGAGGGCCGGCGCTCATTCTTCTGCCTCAAGCATTTACTGCGAGCTAAAGACTCACATGGGAAAGACGGAAGAAGGAAAAACGAAAAAGCGTCACAAAGGGAGAAAGTAGAAAGTTGCAGGATGAGCTGAAGGGGCAGGGGTGCCTGTAAATGGATTGAAGAGGCCCGAGGTGGCTTCAAGATTACACTGCCTCAGTATTCAGTGCTGGCAGTTTTAATTACAGCAGTCTCGTGTTTAAGAGAAGGGCTTTGAGCACCGGCACCTCTTTTTTTTTTTTTTTTTTTTTTTACAAATTAAGCACTGGCACCAAGTACCCCCAAAGTGGTTTGAGGTTTACTCAGTTAGATGATGTGAGTGTGAGACTAGCCAGGCAGAGCGGTCTGAGGTTTACTCAGTGAGATGACGTGCGTGTGAGACTAGCCAGGCAGAGCGGTCTGAGGTTTACTCACTGAGATGATGTGAGACTAGCCAGGCAGAGCGGTCTGAGGTTTACTCAGTGAGATGATGTGAGACTAGCCAGGCAGAGGGGTCTGAGGTTTACTCAGTGAGATGATGTGAGTGTGAGACTAGCCAGGCAGAGCGGTCTGAGGTTTACTCACTGAGATGATGTGAGACTAGCCAGGCAGAGCGGTCTGAGGTTTACTCAGTGAGATGATGTGAGACTAGCCAGGCAGAGCGGTCTGACATTTACTCAGTGAGATGATGTGACACTAGCCAGGCAGAGCGGTCTGAGGTTTACTCAGTGAGATGATGTGAGACTAGCCAGGCAGAGCGGTCTGTGGTTTACTCAGTGAGATGATGTGAGACTAGCCAGGCAGAGTGGTCTGTGGTTTACTCAGTGAGATGATGTGAGACTAGCCAGGCAGAGCGGTCTGTGGTTTACTCAGTGAGATGATGTGAGTGTGAGACTAGCTAGGCAGAGCAGTCTGAGGTTTACTCAGTGAGATGATGTTAGACTAGCCAGGCAGAGCAGTCTGAGTTTACTCAGTGAGATGATGTGAGTGTGAGACTAGCCAGGCAGAGCGGTCTGTGGTTTACTCAGTGAGATGATGTGAGTGTGAGACTAGCCAGGCAGAGCGGTCTGAGGTTTACTCAGTGAGATGATGTGAGACTAGCCAGGCAGAGCGGTCTGTGGTTTCCTCAGTGAGATGATGAGAGACTAGCCAGGCAGAGCGGTCTGTGGTTTACTCAGTGAGATGATGAGAGACTAGCCAGGCAGAGCGGTCTGAGGTTTACTCAGTGAGATGATGTGAGTGTGAGACTAGCCAGGCAAGGCGGTCTGAGGTTTACTCAGTGATATGATGTGAGCGTGAGACTTGAAACTCACAAGAGTGCACTAAGGCCTATATTTCTACTCGGTTTGCGCTGAATTAGTGTCATTTTTTTTAATGATAATTCAGCGCAAACCTAACTCCATATTTATACTTTGGCGTTAGACACATCTAGCGCCAAAGTTATGGAGTTTACGTTGTTTTCTGGACGTGAAAAGCTACTTTGTGTCAATGAGATGCAAGGTAGGCGTTCCCATCCAGAAAAGGACGATATGGCCTTTGCGTCATATTTATCGCCTGTGCTAAATCCAGCATTGGAGGATGGGGGCCTTAAGTAATGGCACTAAGCTTGCTTAGCGCCATTATTTAATGCCTGTGTATGGGCAGGCGTTAGGGGACCTGTAGGCACATTTCCATGGTCAGAGGCCATGGAAAGAGCCCACAGGTGCCCTTTCCTGGCCCCAGAGACACCCCCACCCACCCACACCAGCGGGACAGCACAGGATGGGGGACCCATCCCAGGTAAGTCCCGGTAAGTATATATTTTTTTATTTTTTCATGCTCGGGGTCCCTGACTTGTGGTCCCCCGCATGACGCTGGCCCCAGAGGCCATGCCCAGGGGACATTTGGCCATTGGGGTGGCGGGCATGGCTTCTGTCTTTACTAAGACAGGAGCCATGTCCATGGGGGTTGTGCGCAAGAAAATGGCACTACACTGCTTAGAGGCATTTCTTTGCCTCTAAACAGTGTAGCGTCATAATTCGAAGCACAAGCTCCTATTTCCCCTGTGCCTCCCCGGCCCTGTTAGCGTTCTTTACAAGGATGCTAACAGGGCATTAACGCCGGCTAGAGCCATTCCATAAATATGGCGCCTGGCGTCTTGGAATGGCGCTAGCCGGTGCTATATTTTTTCACGCAAATCTGCGCTAACCCAGTTTTGCGTGAAAAAGTATAAATATGGGCCTTAGAGTGCGCAGTGAATCAGTGTTGAGTGCTTTCGTCTGTACCCAGAGCCCAGTACCACACTCGAGCCGTACAAGTGCACGTATGGAATTCCTACTCGGAGAGTACCAGGGTCTTGGTAGTGCAGTAATGCCTGCACAAAGCTCACCTCTGTTGTGCTTGTATAGGGTTGTTTACAGTGTCTGCTCTCTGCCTGCTGTATGTGGGGACTTTGTCAGGAACTTCAGGGCAATCGAGGTTTATTGGGCGCAGCACAGTCCACCGACAAGAGCATAGTGTGAAAAAGGCGCTTTAATGAAGCAGGTGGCATTACAACCAAACCAAACCTGGGCAGCCGCGCCATACACACTATCATCTCCTCACTATACAGCAGTTATCACCCATTTCTTCCCTGCGCCCGCCCATAAGCACCTTCCCCAAACTCCCCAGCTCAGATAGCAACCTCTGGCTCCTTCCCTCCATCCTAGACCCTTTCTACTTGACAACACTGTTAACCTCAACTTCCTGTGCTCTGCAAATGTCAATCTACTCTCCACCGGCCCGACCCGCCCTCTTCAAATGTTACACCCATCCCAAGTGTCAATACAGCCATTTTAACCATGCAAACCTCCTGGAAACCCACTGCCAAGCCCAATCACTGGCACCCCTCTTACAAAATATCTTCCCTTGAGCACCTGACCGATGACAGCTGACCTCACACTGGCACCACCCAAACATCTGCAACAGAGGGGGGTGGGTGGACTACAGAATTAGGTCCTGCCTTTCCCACCAGCCACATTGTCGCTTTCCAGCAAAAGGATGGCTGATTAATAATGGCCAAATAATGCCTACAATGGCCACTGACACGCCCCACCTGCCATGTTTCCAATCCTTGACCTGCAGTCTGCCTGGGCTATACCACCTGTCCAAGTCTCCCAGGGGGGCACACCTCCAGAGGTAGGCTGTCCCCAAGCCCATGTAGGCTCAATTTGTGACAATGAGAGCATTTCACACCTAGTGTCCTCGACTACCACCGCTGCAGGACCCCCAGGTGCACCCTTCTAGCAGTTGACTGTAGGTGTAGCTAGTCAGAGGGGTCCAAGGACTACTCAGGGAGGTGCACAAACAGAAAGGCAGCTAAGGACCTGTGTACCATGCAGCCAGTGAGTCCTGCTAAATTAATGTATTTGTTGCCAACCTCTAAAGATTGGCTACCAAACAACCTGACATTAGAACAGTTTTTAACAAATCAGAGAAGCAACAGATGAGAGTAACAGAATCAGTCAGTCATCTTCAAAACGTTGTTGATAGCAATTTCCTTTGAAATTCTCTATTCCTCATTTCTTCATACATCCTCAGCAACAGAGAGAGCCAACACGTTTCGCTCACAATCGAGCTTCATCAGGACTGCAACTTACAAAAATATAAGCCTTTCTCTTTTTAATCAAATGTGATGTTTAAAAACACCCAACAGGCAATGATATACAATCAAATTACAAAACAAAAATATGTACAAGACACCTTACATCACAAAACTAAACATACTACAAAATTAAAAAAACAGATGTATTTAAAGAAATCTCACAACAGTGGCCTGGCAGACATCCTACTGTAATGGTATCAACAAACTCTATCAAAGTGTTGTTAGCAAAGAATAATAAGAAATAAAAAAAATATTTTTCTTTACGTTTTATCTTGAAAAATTTGGCAAAAGAGAGGACGAGCATGAAGAGTCAGTAAGCAATACAAAAACAGTGTAACGTTTTACGTAAGTAACAAAAAACAAGCATATGTCCCTGACAGCATCGAATGTTGCGACAAACACATAAATGGGAACATGAGAGTTCATATCCCATGGTTCCTATAACTGGTGACCTTGTGAATGAGGCCGCCAATCCTCACAATGTGTATCTAATGCATTGGGTGGAACAATTCTTTGAAAGTTTTTAGAACTCACAGGGTCACTACCTTCGGACCTAGTTCTCCTCTAAACTGACCAAGATAAAAACATACTGCAGACATGTAGGAAGGCAGGGGCGGCTCGGATGATGTCAATAGTAAATTTACTCAATGTATTGTGTCCGGTTCGGCAAGAAGTGTGGTAGCAATGTTCCCTCCAACCTACTTACAAACCTGAATTGTGAAGCCCCTAATGCATCTCAAGAGGTTCTCAAAAATGGTCAACTCTGCACCTTCTCCGCCTGTCACCAGCTCTTCTCTGCACTCGCCTTTCAGTTTCTTCCTCTCCAAAAGGTCTGACACTTTCTCTTGCACCACTTAAAAGTTTATGCTCCTCTTTTTCCCCTCAGGGGAAAGCTTCCCTTTCGCCACTCTTGATGTTAACTTAAAAATCTCTTTTATTTCCTCAACCTCTAAATTTGACCTTTGCCTTTCTTATATCAAGGAATCCCTGTGAATCTCTGTGGCCCCAGAATAATTGATCTGAAATCTTTCTTTTTCTGTTGGACAAGTTCTTAAGCTGTTGAAAAGGGTGAAAGTCATTCAATTGCTAAGAAAACAAACGTCTAGTCATTTTATCTAACTTTAACCCCATCTCCCTACTGCCCTGTGTCACCAGTCAAGTGCAGTTGATGCCGACCTCTCTGCTCACTCACAATTTGCCTCCTATTTTAAACCTCACTATTCTGGTTTCAGATCTGCCTATGGGATAGAGACTGTCCTTGGAGCCAGATCTCACACACTACATACGTCCTTAGAGAAAGGTTCCTCTATGGCTCTTGATGCTATGGATATTGACCCGCTCCACCATCCTACCCTCCTGCGGATGGTGTGAGTAGATGTCTGTGCTTTGGACTTCCTAAGCCCCTTTCTTGACAAGAGATCTCAAGCAGTTCTACAACCTTGTCTCTCTCCTTACTGCGTTGTGGTGAACAGTGTCACATTACAATAACCCTGGAAGGAGTAAGGCAGACACTTCCTACTTGTCCACTGTAAAATGTGGACTGTCCCACATGGACATGAGAACTCTGTGTCTCTCCTTGGTCTGACCCCAGACTGTTCATCTGACATCAGGTTATTTTTCTCAGTAAAATTCGACAGCTGAGGAAAAAGTGCTATTTTCAATAGTTTAGGTAGGAACTGACCATTGGAGCTTGCCTGTAATTGACTGAGTTGAGCTTCTTCTTCTTAAGAACTGGCCTAAGATAATATGGTTTTAGGCTAGTAGGAGAAGATCTTATGTAAAGAACATGTTAGTGGGCTTCTTGATACCCCCTGCACAGGTTGTGCGAAGGACATCTTTGACGAGTTCTTGAGAGGGCTGTGGGCCACCACGGGATCCTTTTGGTCTGCTTTTGTTGGTGATATCATAGAATTGTTTTTCAGAGAGGGCATTGGAGGTGGTGAGATGTGGTAGACTGGTGCTGTCCATCATTGCAGAGGTGCTGTCATGTGGGGAAGGTGTGTTAACTGGTTTTCCTTAAGGCAATTTTCTTTCTTTTCATTTTTTAGATCAATTCCATGGAGATTTTGTCACCAGACTTGTGATCCAGTTTCTCTGTGTTTTGACACTCCAGGTGGTAAAATTCTGATTGGATCTCCTGGAGTTCCTTTGATGGACATCAATGTGTGGGGCAGTGTTGTCTTTTTATAGTTCCATGGTCACTTTAGGCCCTGCTTTAGAGGCTCTGTATGAGTTTGTAATTTTCATCCCTTTCTTCCTCTCTTGCGTTGTAGGCTACTGAACTGCTTTCTTGTTGTTATGCTGTTGTCGTGAAGCCGTGTGGTCTCCTTCTTGGGTTTGGTCCTAGTAGTATTCTTTAATGGTATCTGGTTGCCCAGCACATTGTTGGCCCAGTTGTAGAAGGTGGGTATTCCTTTAGCCTGCATCTTGATCAGTGTTTTCATGTTGTTGTTAAGACTTCGAAGGTCCACGGTGTGTGAAGTTGGTGTTTTAGAGGGGTTGCTGTCTCAGAGGTGTTGCTATAGATTGTATGTTGATTGTTAAGGTAATGACGTGGTGGTCACTCCAGGTAACTGGGGAGTTGTCAGTCACCCAGGCATGTCCTAGGAGTCTGAAAATGGTGTGGAGCCTGTCACTAGCACAGTTGGGTGGGCTCGACACAATTTGTTGGAGAGTGAAGCTCTCAAGATTAGTTGTGATGGCGTCATTGATGGTAAATCCTTCTTGGCAAAGGAAGAGCCCTCTCCTCCAGGATGTATAGGACAGGGGATTGAGTATGGTGTTGGTAACTGTGTCTAGTAAGGCAACCTTCAGCGCCTCTCCAAGTGCCTTCTTCTTACCCTTTGTCTAAATGGGCAAGGTGGGGATTTTGTGTGGTGGGAAGTCTAATTCGAGCGCCATGTGTGTCACTTTCAAAATATAAAATGTTTATTATTACTATTAAGAAAACATGTCTGGTAACTAATAAAGTCAGGGCATCAAGAGTAGTGTCTGACTGCGTACGTTAAGGTTCTGTGCAACTGACCTGGGTTCTATACTTAGGGCCTGATTTAAAGTTTGGAGATGCGGACGGCCATCAAATCGCATCAGTTTACTTGTCCTTTGCCATGGAGGTCCTTCCGCCAGAGTTAGAGTAGGACAGTCTGAGGGACAAAAGTCTGTGAACCGTCTGCTGCCTCCATCGACGGTGGTATACCCCAAACACGACAGAGGAAGCAACAGCATCCCTTTGCCATATTGGGGGCCAGATTTCCTGAAACTGGAGCAGCACAATGCTGTGCCAAAATCCGCAGCGCCACGCTTTGCCAGTTTTGAGACACAGGGCTGTTCATATTCATAAGAATACGGCGCACCCCTGTGATTTCCCCTGCGCTGGCACTAAATAAGCTGCTGAGCACCAACGTGGCCACCCTTGCGCCATAGTGCAAGGATAGCTGGGCCGCAGGGGAGATTGCTTTTGTGCAGGAAAGGACACCTTTCTGCACAAAAACAATCTTAATTTATGATTTTGTCTTTCTATGTGTGCTGCAGAATGCTCCACACATAGAAAGAGGAAAACACGAGAAGCAATGAAGCATTTCTCCTTGTGCCATGTTAACACCATCTCAGGGTGGCGTTAGATTTTGGTGCTGTCTCAGGTTTATGAAAACTCGTAAATCTGAGGCAGTGTCAAAATGCAATGGGAGTTGCTGTGGCATGCCCACAGCGACACCCATTGCACGCCCCTTCCACGTAAAGTGCTGCGTGTGAAGGGGCCGTATTTACAAGGTGGCGTTAGAGCCACAAAAGGTGGCTTAACGCCACCTTGTAAATACTGCGCAGGGCATTGTGCCACCGGAGCTTTGAAAAAAGTGATGCTACAGCCTCGTAAATCTGACCCTTAGAGTATAATTTCCATTGAAAGAAACAGAATGCTTCACTCGCCACACCTGTGTTGGAGCAAGAAGAGCATCGCTGGCCAATCCCTGCCCAGAGCTGTTCAGAGACTTGGGATGCAGAGTCCCACACGGGCCTCCCTTAGCCCCACAGCTTGTAAAGTTCATGAAGCCTCACCAGCGAACCTAGGTGCCTCGTTGGGCTTTCAGTTCTATGCATATGCAGATGTCACTCAGATCATCACACGCATGGATGGAAACCTCAATTCTCTGCAGGAGCGTTCTAAATGCTGTCTAGGTGAGCGGGCACTTGGATGGATGCCGACTCCCTCCACCTCAATTCCAACAAAACTGATGTCTTGGTGTTTGAGAGCCTGTCCTGCTGGTCCTCGTCTTGGTGGCCAGAATCACTAGGCACTTGCCCGACCCCAGCAACTAATGCTCACAATCTGGGTGTCATATCTGACCCTACGGTGTCCTTCGAACCCCACATCAGGACACTTACGCAAACTGTTTCCCCTTACGAAGGTGCTAAAGAAAATTCTCCATTTCGTATCTTTGACTTCTAGGTACAATCACCAATCATCCATAGGCCAGAATACTACAGTACACTATAGAGGTCATTATGACCCTGGCGGTAGTGGTAATGTGGCGGTAGTACTGCCAACAGGCTTGTGGTACATACCACTACATTATGACATTGGGGGGTTGGCTGCAGCCAACCTGACAATTTACCATTCCTACTGCCATGGTGGTAGCAGCAGCCTGGCCGGAGATAAAAATCTCCAGCCTGGCAGCTGCTATTGTACCACCAGCTGCATTTTGAACCTGCCTACCACCATAGTTTTCGTGGCGTTCGCAACCCCACGAAAACCATGGTGGTAGGCCCTACCAGTGACAGGGAATTCCTTCCAGTGGTAGGAGGCTCACCCACCCCCCAACACTCCCCAGACGCTCCCCACCCCCCTCCGTCCACGCTCCCCCCTTCCGATCCCTCACCCCCCCATACATACACACACTCGCAGACATGCACCACGCATACACCCACTCACTCTCACTGGCATACACACATTTATTCACGCACACATCCATTCATTCTCGCAAACATCTGTACACACATTCACACTGACATGCAGACACGCATTCACATTTCCATTTTTACACACATTCACACACATGCATACACCCACGCAAACAACACTACACACACAGACGCATTCACTCACACACTCACACATTCATGCACCCAACCCCACACACACAACACCCCCACACCCCTCCCCTGTCTTCAAGGTGGACTTCGGGCAGGGAACAGGAAGGGGTGCTGATACCGCCAGCAGAACACCGCCAGGCCGTATCAAAGGTCATGATACGGCTGGCGGCGGTCTACTGGAGTGGCGGTGCTGGTGGTAGCAGCGCCACCTTACCACCATTCACCATAATGACCACAGCTGGATTTCCGCCCTTCTTGTGGTGGAAGTCCGGCTATGGTCATAATCTGGCGGATGGATGGTAGCTGCGGTGAAGGTCTTTTGGCGGCCATCAATGTGGCGTTAGGCGGCTTATGTGGGCCTATATGTCCTGCTTCCAGCTTACTTAACACATAGATCCCATTTAATTCAGTACGTTGCAGCACAGCTTACCACACGCATCCACAAATACGGCAACATCTTGTGCACCTCATATCTCTGCACTGGCTCCCAGTGCAGAAACTAAGGGCCT
This sequence comes from Pleurodeles waltl, assembly GCF_031143425.1. Lineage (NCBI taxonomy): Eukaryota > Metazoa > Chordata > Amphibia > Caudata > Salamandridae > Pleurodeles > Pleurodeles waltl. Next base: position 1,186,004,968 of record NC_090448.1, read on the forward strand.
GATTGAGAGTTTGGCATATGGGTTACTCCATCACAAACGTGACGGATATCCGTCCTCTGTATTACGATTCCATTATATCCTATGGGAATCGTAATACGGCCGACGGGATATCTGCCATGTTTGTTATGGAGTAACCCGTCTGCCAAACTCTAAATCGGGCCCAAAGTCTTTTTTAAGGTCCTCTGTTTCTGCCACAAGGCTATCTTCCCCACGCATCACCTTAATTCCATATCCACAGTGTCCAAAAGATATACCCCCGCCAGATTGCTGCGTCCATCGCTTCTAACCTGGTAGATATGCCCAAATTCCGCAAGACCAGACTTGGCGGACATGCTTTTTCAGTAATCACGGTGCAAACCTGGAACAATTTACCTCTCATGATTCATGCCAAACCCAATCTTTTAAGATTCTGTCTTTGAAAACCCTTCTAATTGAATAATCTCCTAAGATCTCCATGGTTCTTACATACTTCTGCAGCTCATTACCCCTTCATGCAGGACACCTGCAGGTAAGGGCATGCTTTAAAGTTAAAATAGAAATAGAACAGACAGCAACCAAAAAGCCTACTCTATCAGCATGTCCCTGTTACCCAGAACCTGGAACTCTATCTGCAGCGCCATATAAACAACAACAGAATGTTCTTCAAAACAGAAGGTAAGTTAACTTTTTAAACTTTTTTAAATGCACTTTTTTAACTGTCCATGACTCTAAACATAGCTTTATGTACACCAAACTTAGGGGCATATATATAATACCCAGTGCCACCACGTGCCACATTAGCGTAATTGTTCTTGACGTTAATGTGGCCCAACGAGGCCGAAATCCCCGCGCCGTATTTACAGTGTGGCACAATGCATGCATTGCGCCACCCTGTAACCCTTTGTACTACATTATGCCTGTACCCCGTTAGGGGAGCCCAAAAAAAGGCGCAAGGAAATCTATGAGATTTCCTTGTGACATTTTTTATGGCACTTTTAACACCTGCTCAGAGCAGGTGGTAAAGGGGGCTTCCATTCTTTAGAATGGGCACCTGCGCACTCTGCAGGAGTAGCGCCAACATTTTGGTGTTACTCATGCAGAGTACCTCAATAGCGTCATGAGAAATTACGCGATTGCCCCCTGCTCTGTGCCATGGTGCGCCATATTTTAAATACGGCGCACACATGGTGGCGGTAGGGAGCGCTAAGGGGTGCAGGGAAAGTGGTGCTGCACCCGTAAAAGCTATTTACACGGTCTCCCTCTCTGGCCACACATCTCACACTACAGACCCATATCAAATGTTCACCTAATACAACATCACTACCATCCCAACATAACAAACCCACATGGTCACATACAGCTAGCACTCTGTTCCTCACCTGTTTTAAATCTTTTACGAAGTAAATGTATATTACGAACAATGCCTCCAAATTGTAGTGTTTAACACAAATCACAAAACTATTGTGCACCTAACCTTCACCCCACTTTACCACTTGCCGCACACTCCCCAATAATATGATGCACCCGTGTACCCCAGTACCAGTGTCCGGACATCTTCCCACAACCCAGACGCTGATCTGTTGTCTTTAAATCTGACACATAGGGGTCATTATGACCCCGGCGGTCGGTTTTATAGTGGCAGTAATACCGCCAATGTACCACGCTGACCGCCACGGCGGTATCGACCGGCGGGCCGGAGACTAAAGTCTCCAGCCCGGTGGCTGTCACTAGGCCGCCCACGGTAATATGACCCCACCATGGTTTCCGTGTTTTTTTTACCGCCACGAAAACCATGGCGGTAGGCACTATCAGTACCAGGGAATTCCTTCCCTGGCACTGATAGGGGTGTCCCGCGCCCTCTTCCCCCCCCCAGAGTTCTCCCCCACCCTCCACCTTCCAACCTCCCCCCCACATACACACACCTACACGCACAGACATACACACGTATACACACACGCATACCTACATTCACCCACGCATGCATACATCCATGCACACACACACATTCACACACACTGACATACATACAAGCATACACGCATTCACACATCACAACATACACACACACTCACATGCATTCATGCACTAATGCATTCCACACGCACCACACCCACATGCACGCGCACAGACACAAACACACCCCCCCCCCACACACAACACCCCCCTCTCCTGTCAGAGCACCTGACTTATCTGCTTGCAGGGGGTCCTCCAGCAGGAGGTGGTTAGCATCGTCTGTTAGCAGAACACCGCCAGGCCGTATTATGGATCATGACACGGTCGTCGGCGGTCTATGGCGTGGTGCTGCTGCTGGCAGCTGCGCCACCTTACCGCCGTCTGGTGCCATGACCGGAGCTGGAATTCCACCATCCTTATGGCGGAATTCCAGCTACGGTCATAATATGGCAGACGGTAGGTAGCCACAGCGACGGTATGCGGCATTTACCTTCTATCTCATAATGAGGGCCACAGTGTCATGGGCAGTGTCATGCTGGAGAATGCACTCATGCCCCTCACTCAGGTGTCGCTTATAGAATGTCCGGTGGGGGATATATGTGAACCCCAACATCTGAAGGCATTGCTACATTTAACCACAAAAATAATGATTGTCAAGGTAGTCCCAAAACTAACAATCTCTTCAAGTACACAACAGAGGCACACTCAACAAAACTAACTATCTTCAGGTACACAACAGAGGCACAAGTTTAAACGATGTTTTATCAATAATAAATAATAGAAGAAAACCACAAAGTGTTTCCTCTGAGTATTTAAAACTTATTAAAAAATTAAGAAGCAAATTGAAGTCCGGGGTGTGGTGATTGAAAACAGTGTCCTTTGGCAATCCTTACACTCCAGGCCTCTATCTCCCTTCCTCATGGCAGTAGGGTCCTTCTCATGGGACTCTCGCCCCCCCCCCCCCAGCGGATGGAGGGCCAGGCACCTACTTGTTAGGATGGTTTGCAAGTACACCTTCCACCGCACCCGCAATCCTTCCACTGGCCCACGCACCAACAAGCACCTCAAGTGCATCCTCCTCAACACACGCTCCGTCCACGGGCACGCCATTGAATTATGGGACCTCCTGGACACAACAGCACCTGACGTCGCCTTCATCACAGAAACCTGGATGAACGCCTCCTCGGCTCCTGACATCGCCTTAACCATTCCAGACGGCTACAAGATCGCCCGAAAAGACCGCACCAACCAAATCGGGGGGGAGGAATCGCCATAATTTACAAAAACTCCATCAACGTCACGACCTCCACCGAAGACACCCTCCTCGCCGCCGAACACATGCACTTCCAGATCCACACAGACCCCAGAACCACCCTCAGAGGCACTCTTGTCTACAGGCCCCCTGGCCCACGCACCCTATTCAGCGAATTCATCACTGACTTCATCATCCCGCACGCCCTAGCCTCGCCAGACTACATCCTTCTCGGGGACCTGAACTTCCACCTGAAGAATAACAACGACACCAACACCGCCACCCTGCTCGACAACCTCGCCAACCTCGGACTCAAGCAACTGGTGAACACCCCCACCCACACCGCTGGCCACACGCTCGACCCCATCTTTTCCGCCAGCAACCACATATTCTGCAGCCACTCCTCTGAGATACACTGGACCGACCACAGATGTGTCCACTTCACCTTCAAACGTGAGACCCACCACCTTAGCACACAACAAATCACCCGCAGACCCTAGAACAAAATCTCCACAGAGCAGCTCCTCTCAACTCTACACCATAACCAACCAGCCATCACCACCGATGCCAACAACGCAGCCTTCACCCTCACACAGTGGATTACCAACTGCGCCAACATACTCGCCCCAAACAGAAGCCACCCAAGAGAGACCAACATCAGGAAACCCCCATGGTTCACGGACGCCCTCAAAGAATCCAAGAAAACCTGCTGTTCCCTCGAAAAAACCTGCGCAAAGAACACACCCAGAAAACTTGTCAGCCCTCAAGATCGCCACCCGTGAACACCACCAGCTGATCCTCTCCACCAAAAGGGCATCTTTCAAAGAGAGACTGGACAACAACACCCACAACAGCAAAGAACTCTTCAACATCGTCAAAGAGCTCTCCAATCCCAACGCCAGCTCCAACACCATCACGCCCTCACAAGAACTCTGCAACTCCCTCGCTACTTTCTTCCATCGAAAGATCACCGACCTACACGACAGCTTCGGACCCCAGTTCCCCCCACCCACCACTGAACCAACGGCCCCAGCCATTACCCTCAACACCTGGACCACCATCAGCTCCGAAGAGACTAGAATCACCATGAACACCATCCACTCCGGCTCCCCGTCGGACCCATGCCCCTATCACATCTTCAACAAAGCCGATGCCATCATCGCCCCCTATCTCCAAAGCATCATCAACAGCTCGTTCGCCTCTGCCACCTTCCCCGAGAGCTGGAAACACACGGAAGTCATCGCTCTCCTGAAAAAAACGACGGCTGACCCCAACGACCTAAAGAACTTCCGCCCCATCTCTCTCCTCCCCTTCCCGGCCAAGGTCATCGAGAAGGCCGTCAACAAGCAACTGACCAACTTCCTTGAAGATAACAACCTGCTCGACCCCTACCAATCAGGTTTTCGGGCCAACCACAGCACGGAAACCGCCCTTATCGCAGTCACCGACGACATCAGAACCCTGATGGACAACGGAGAAACAACCGCCCTCATCCTCCTAGACCTCTTGGCAGCCTTCGACACCTTGTGCCACCGCACCCTAATAACCCGCCTCCGCTCCACTGGAATCCAAGGACAAGCCCTGGACTGGATCATCTCGTTCCTCTCTGACCGAACCCAAATAGTCTACCTCCCGCCCTTTCACTCAGAGCCCACCAAGATCATCTGCGGCGTCCCACAAGGCTCCTCGCTCAGCCCTACCCTCTTCAATATCTACATGAGCCCCCTCACCAACATCGCTCGCAAACACAACATCAACATAATCTCCTACGCCGATGACACCCAGCTGATACTCTCCCTCACCAAAGACCCAGCCACCGCCAAAGCAAACCTGCAGGATGGAATGAAAGACGTCGCTCAATGGATGAAGCTCAGCCGCCTGAAGCTGAACTCAGACAAGACGGAGGTCCTCATCCTTGGACACTCCCCGTCCGCCTGGGACGACTCTTGGTGGCCCACGGCCCTGGGCACCGCACCAACCCCTTCAGACCACGCACGCAACCTCAGATTCATCCTGGACCCCCTCCTCACCATGACCAAGCATGTCAACGCTGTCTCGTCATCTTGCTTCCACACCCTTCGCATGCTCCAAAAAATCTTTCTTTGGATCCCTGCCGAAACCAGAAAAACTGTTACCCACGCCCTCGTCACAAGCCGCCTGGACTACGGAAACACCCTATACGCTGGAACCACTGCAAAGCTACAGAACCGTCTTCAGCGAATACAGAACGCCTCCGCACGCCTCATCCTCGACATACCACATCACAGCCACATATCCCCCCACCTGAAACACCTGCACTGGCTCCCCGTCAACAAAAGGATCACCTTCAGGCTCCTCACCCACGCACACAAAGCCCTCCACAAAAAGGGCCCCGAATACCTCAACAGTCGCATAGCGTTCTACACGCCCACCCGTCAACTTTGCTCAACCAGCCTCGCTCTCGCCGCCGTCCCTTGCATCCGCAGAACCAACGCTGGAGGTAAATCTTTCTCCTACCTGGCAGCCAAGACATGGAACTCCCTTCCACTTCACCTAAGAACTACCCAGGACCACCTCGCCTTCAGGAAGCGCCTCAAGACTTGGCTCTTCGAGCAGCAGTAACCCCCCCCCCTAGTGCCTTGAGACCCTCACGGGTGAGTAGCGCGCTCTATACATGCCTTGATTGATTGATTGATTGGTGTGGACAGAGGCAGTAAGAGACAGGGCCTCTGTCTCAGAGGGGCTGGGGGATCTGGTGTGGACTGAGGCAGTAAGAGACAGGGCCTCTGTCTCAGAGGGGCTGAGAGAACTGGTGTGGACTGAGGCAGTAAGAGACAGAGCCTCTGTGTCAGAGGGGCTGGGGGAACCGGTGTGGACTGAGGCAGTGAGAGACAGAGCCTCTGTGTGGACTGAGGCAGTAAGAGACAGGGCCTCTGTCTCAGAGGGGCTGAGAGAACTGGTGTGGACAGAGGCAGTGAGAGACAGGGCCTCTGTCTCAGAGGGGCTGGGGGAACTGGTGTGGACAGAGGCAGTGAGAGACAGGGCCTCTGTCTCAGAGGGGCTGGGGGAACTGGTGTGGACTGAGGCAGTAAGAGACAGAGCCCCTGTCTCAGAGGGGCTGGGGGATCTGGTGTGGACAGAGGCAGTAAGAGACAGAGCCCCTGTCTCAGAGGGGCTGGGGGATCTGGTGTGGACAGAGGCAGTAAGAGACAGGGCCTCTGTGTCCATCAGACAGGGCAGAGTTCACGCTATCCAGGATGACTGTGACGTGTGTGAGTGGCTGGCTGATGCCCTGGACGGCATGCATCAATGCCTTCAGTGCCACAGGGGGCTCTTTAGACCTCCCAGGGCTTCCTTTGTCCCCAGTTCTGGAAGGATACGGCAGGGTGAGAGGTGCCCGAGGTGAAGCCGACACCTGCCCGGCTAGCTGCTGGCTTTGTCCTGGAAAACAGGCGTGAGGGTGGCCCCGGTGTGGTGGTGACGGCCACGGGAACAGTGCGGTGGTCAGGGTTGGATCAGCCACTCTCATCAGGAGCTGCCGGGGTGGGAGGCCTCAGAATCTGATGTGCTGGTCGCCCCCCGCCCAGTCCCAGCACCCTCAGTGCCACGGGGTCCCTCGTGGTGGGGGCTCCCTGCCAGGCTGGCCAGCGTCTCCCTCGCTTACGTCAGAGAAAGCGGAAAGCACACATATGTAGACATATGTTAAATACTACAGAGGTTAGGAGCAAATGAGAGAGGGTCAAACATACATTTGAACATGCTAATCTCAATAAAGGGCGCACTATAGGATATTATCAAGGGCTTTAGTTTGATTTTCCAAGACCAGTTGTTCCAGCACAGGTGTGGTGGATATTCTGTTTCTCTTATTACAGGTGCATTAGAGTATCTCACACTTGTAATAAGACAATGGTACATTCATCATGTTTGTTACAGCCTACCCATCTCCAAATTCCAACACCGTGTACAATATTTGTTAACGAACTGGTTTCTCGTGTAGCCTTATGGCCGGCTGCTTAGGTCTATACTGGTTGTTAAAGGCCCTGAACCCGAGTTATAAGCCTGAGCTGCAGACGGGCCCCTGAGGCAGAAAGGCTTTCAGGCTATTAGAACATTCCACCTGTCGGGGTAGAATGTTGTAAATTAAAAAGGGGGAAAAGAAAGAGAAACATTGAAATGTATCCAATTATTGTTGTTATTTTGCAACCTGAAAGCTGGAAAGAATGGCTAAGAACAACGCACATCATTTCGCATGAACACATTTACCCACTTGTGGGTCCTCCATGGTCCTTCATCCCCCCCCATCAAAGTCAGGGTGGCCACTGCTAGGATGCGCCCCATGATGGAGGTCAGCGACCTCCGTGCCTTTTTTTGGCAGGGGAGGCCTTCTCGGTTTGGTACGCGTGAGAAGCGGGGCCACCACTGCCTTCTGCACCCGATGCTGCATCACTTCCTGGTACTACATCACTTCCTGATGCTGCATCACTTCCTGGTGCTGTATCACTTCCTGGTGTTGCATCACTTCCTGGTGCTGTATCACTTCCTGGTGCTGCATCACTTCCTGGTACTACATCACTTCCTGTTGCTACATCACTTCCTGAAGCTGCATCACTTCCTGGTGCTGCATCACTTCCTGGTGCTGTATCACTTCCTGGTGCTGCATCACTTCCTGGTGTTGCATCACTTCCTGGTACTACATCACTTCCTGATGCTACATCACTTCCTGGTGCTGCATCACTTACTGGTGCTGCATCACTTCCTGGTAAGCCGCATGCCGGGCAGTGGAGCGCCAGAATTGTTTCTTGTTCGGGGGTTGAGCTAGTCAGAGGATGATAAGAGAACAAAATAACAAAACAACATTAACAATTATGTTTAGTTAAACATCTCAACATTATCCATGGATATATTTAATTTCACTTTTATTAAGGTACATTGGGCTGATTGAGATTGATGTCTTTCTGCATCACAGCTGCTGCAGAACTATCGTCCCCTTCTGGTGGATCCCAAGACCCCTAGAAACCAGTTAAGGGTACCCCATGTGGACCGCCTCAAAGCACACTTTGAGAGCTCCAAAGTCAACATGCTCCTGGTGATAGATGAAGGGTAGAGCGAGCCTCAGGAGCACAATCAGTCACTGGAGGGTGTCAACCTCCCCCAGCTGTGACCCCAGCACAGCTGAGTGTTTGTCACAGGTGGCTGGGGCAGTTTTCCTTTCTGTTGTCCCTCACATCATAACTCACACACATGTGCATCCCTGACAGTGACACAGGTGTGTACATTGTCATGAGGTGGACTGACTATCCGTTACCTTGAGAGAAGCTAAAATGCCAATGGACTTACAAACCATGAGTATTTTTTTTATATTGTTTATAAAAATGTCTGTTACTTGAACTTTGGGCATCACTCAACGTTGTGTGATGTAATTAAGGCCCATACTCAGAGAGACTTCTATTAATTTTCGACAAGTTGCTCCATGATGATGTGATAGATGTGTTGAAGTCCTTAGTACCTGTGCATTATGTAGTACTGGACTTCTAAGGATGCATATGTGGAGAATGTCGCATTGTGATGGAGAAGCCATTCTGGCCATCAGGTGCGCGGGACCTTTGTGTTTTATGTAAAAGGTAGTCCAGGAGTTTATTGTCCACAATTGTTGTATTCCAATATCATTGTTAAACTCAAATCGACTGAGAACTGGTAAAAGGCAAGTTCCCCAATGGCCTAGAAGTTGGAAAGGGTCCTTCCATGGACAGGGGCTCCCTCCGCTTTGACAGTACTAAAAGGTTTATGGCATTAAAAACATGTACTCTAAAATATGACATGCCTAGTGTCACTGTGTGGAAGCAAATCAGAATGTAATTCTGATTTGTACTGTCCTCGCCTACCACACATCTTCCCATCATGCCACGGTGAGGCCCCGCCCATCACTGTCTGGCCGATTTGGTTTTGATCACACCCTACATGGCCGCTAAGGTATTTCAGCTCAACATTTCATTCAGTGTTTGTTTAGCTACCATTAATGTTATGATGTACATTACGCACACATTCTCAATGTACTTTATAAAAGAATGACCTAGGCCAAAAGTAATATATATATATATATATATATATATATATATATATATATATACATATATATATATGTATTACAAATAAACGTGGGTGTGTTTTTTGTCCAGCTTTACCTTTTAATACAGAAAGCAGGGTGGTCACCCACAATGCTCTGTTTTCCATATCTCTAAGGTAACATTATGGTAACTATAGTCTTATGATGGATGTCACTTTTAAAACATTAGGGTCAGAGTGTGAGGTGACCCACAGTCTTCTTACTAACTGAATGTGGATGTAAGTGTTTTTCAAGTACGCAGCGTACACAGCTCTCTGCCGGTCCCTACAGCCGCCTCGAGTTGGTCAAGGCCCCCTCCACCAGGATAGCCAGCTCCGGAGGAGTGAAGTTGGGGACCCTGTCACTCGCTCTTTCAGCCATGGTGGGTCTCAGCAGATGACAATTAGCAGCAGTTGCTGAGGAGGTGTGTTACACTTTGTGGGTGAATTGTGATGCTGCTGTCTGTGCGTGGAGCACCACAGGCTCCTAGTGTAGGTTGAAGATGACAGGAGACAGTATGGAGCCCTGGGGGACACCACCAGATGGGGATCTTTTGTGACCTGGAAGTGCCCATGTGAACACACAGATGTGACATGGACAGGGAGGAGGAGAACCACCGAAGGGCACTGCCAGTGCCCCTGGTTACATCTTACACACTGTGCTCCATCTTCATTTGCTTAAATGAGGTTGTGTTTCTGACATTTGTTTCACACATGTGACTTGTGTAGTGCATACTGCGAGCCAAGTCATCTCAGGTCTCTGCTTAAGTCCATCATGGCACAATATAGAGGTGGAGGCTTAAGGCGGTTCCAGTCAATGGGCCATAAAGGTGTTCAGAATAAAACCCACCAATCCTTGGCCTCTCAGTGGAACGCACATATATGTGCCCATCTTTGTGAGTGCCATGCCATCTGAAAATGTATGAAGGAAATACACAGCTGTGGAAACACTAACAACACCAAAGGAAAAGAAAATGCTGTGTTTACAGGTGGTGTGTATGTGTGTGTGTCTGTGTGTATGTGGGGGTGGAGGGGTGTCTGTGTGTTGGTGTGTATGTGTGGGTGTGTGTATGGGTGAGGGGGTGTCCGTGTGTGGGGGGGTGTATGTGTGGGTGTGTGTGTCTGTCATTTGCTAACATTGTGATTTCTATATGTGTGTGTGGGTGTGTATGTGTGGGTGGATGGGTGCGGAGGGGTGTAGATGTGTAAGTGTTCGTCTGTCTGTCGGTGTGTGTCTGTCTGTGTCTGTGGGGATGTGTGGGGAGGGTGTGTATATGTGTGTGGGTGTGGGTCGGTGCGTATGGGTGGGGGGGTCTGTGGGTGGGTGTGTATGTGTGGGTGTGTGTGTATGGGTGGGGGTGTGTCTGTGTGTGGGTGTGTATGTGTGGATGTGTGTGTATGGGTGGGGGGTGGGGTTTTTTATGTGTGGACGGGTGTGTATGTGTCTGTGTGTGTATGTGTGGGTGGATGGGTGTGGATGGGTGAGGGTGGATGTGTGTGTCTGTGTATGTGTGTGTCTGAGTGTGTGGGTGTGTGTGTGGGTGTGTGTGGGTGGGTGGGTGTGGGTGTATCTGGGTGTGTATGTGGGGGTGTGTGGGGGTATGTATATGTGTGTGGGGGGATGGGTGTGTATATGTGTGTGTGTGTGGGCATGGGTGTGTGTGTGTCTGTGGGTGGGTGTGGGGTGTGTGTGTGTGTATATGAGTGTGTGTGTGTTTGTGTGTATGGGCGTGTGGGTGGGTGTGGGTGTGGATGTGTCTGTGTGTTTGAGAGTGTGGGTGTGTGTGGGTGGGCGTGGGTGTGTGTGTGTGTGGGTGTGTATGTGGGGGTGTGTGGGGGTATGTATATGTGTGTGTGGGGGATGGGTGTGTATATGTATGTGGGTGGGTGTGGGTGGGTGTGCATGTGTGTGTGTCTGTGGGTGTGTGTGGGGGGTGTGGGTGTGTATATGTGTGTAGGTGTGTGTGGGTGTGTAAGTATGTGTGTCTGTGGGGGTGTGTGGGGTTGGGGGTGCATATGTGTGTGGGTGTGTATGTGTGTGTGGGTATGTGTGCGGTGTGTGGGTGTGTATATGAGTGTGTGTGTGTATGGGCGTGTGGGTGGGTGTGGGTGTGGATGTGTCTGTGTGCTTGTCTGTGTGTGTGTGTGTGTGTGTGTGTGGTGTGAGAGATACAGCACAGTGAAAGAGGTGTGATGCAAGGAGGAATGCACAGAAGGGGGATAGTGAAGATAGAGGAATGGAGAACAATGAAAGAAGTTGAGATCTGCAGGTGAATCAGAAAGATGAGCGGAAGTGGGGTGAAGTGGGGTGAAGGGGGTGAAGTGGGGTGAAGGGGGTGAGCACAGAATGAGACACTCCACAGGCCTCTCCCCTCCACAGACTGTAGAAATGTTCATTTCACACGTCTAGAATTGGAACATTTTCAATTGTGAATACTCACCTCAAAACAACTTCTTCTGTTATATCTGATACTGATAACAAGCATTGGCAAAGCCAATAGGCCTAGCTTGTGTTAGCTGTATGTTTGTTGTGTAATATGTCTGGATGTGATGACAGAAGACTTACAAAGGTTCACTGAGATACTCGTCGAATGTGGTGCTGTCTGAAGCATAGGAAGTCCCCTATATATTTTAAATCACACACTGAATACCATGGGCCCCGCCCCTTGGAAAGGGGTCCTGGGGTGCTCCAGTCTTCATCCTATTTAAGCACCGAGTACCTTTAACTATCAAAGTTAGTTTACGAAATACAATTGAGTTCCATAGAATACTTCTCTGTGTACGGACTCATCTTCAAAGACCCTCCCAAAATTAAAAGAGTCTGTAATGTTCCACAAAGTCTGTAAAAGAGACTGCCACAGAGACACCTCTCTTGAGTGTCTACGAGGGAGTCTCTGGATCACAGAGAAACTTACAAGGGATGGCTTCGCAATGTGCTGTCATTTGCAAACAATGTGAGACTTCTGTGGTTTCATGGGAAATGTAGTTTCTTGAATTGCACTTACATATTCCGGGTAAAGTGTCCTCCAAACACCCAAAGCCTTGTACTGCGCGGCGCTGAAACTCTGAGTACAGCACCAGCCTTCCGCCATGGACATTGGTAGTACCTGTGAGTATGGGGTGTGACACCCACGTGCCAGGCTCTGACAGGTAAGGACATACCACAGACAGTGGCCCAGGACATGGACACACCCACCGAGCACTAGATGCAGGACCGGAGATGGACAGGTCCACCTAGGGGTGAAACACCTCAGGAGCTGGACATGTCCACCCAGGACAGGTGCACCTCAGGAGATGGACATGTCCATACAGGACAGATGTACCTCAGAGATGGACATGTCCACCCAGGACAGGTGCACCTCAGGAGCTGGACATGTCCACCCAGGACAGGTGCACCTCAGGAGATGGACATGTCCACCCAAAACAGGTGCACCTCAGGACTTGGACATGTCCACCCAGGACAGGTGCACCTCAGGAGACGGACATGTCCACCCAGGACAGGTGCACCTCAGGAGATGGACATGTCCACGCAGGACAGGTGCACCTCAGGAGATGGACAGGTCCACTTAGGAGCGAAACACCTCAGGAGCTGCACATGTCCACCCAGGACAGGTGCACCTCAGAAGATGGACATATAACCCAAGACAGGTGCACCTCAGGAGATGGACATGTCCATGCAGGACAGGTGCACCTCAGGAGATGGACATGTCCACCCAGGACAGGTGCACTTCAGGAGACGGACATGTCCACCTAGGAGAGAAACACCTCAGGGATGGACATGTCCACCCAGTACAGGTGCACCTCAGGAGATGGCATGTCCACTCAAAACAGGTGCACCTCAGGAGACGGACATATCCACCTAGGAGAGAAACACCTCAGGAGATGGACCTGTCCACCCAGGACAGGTGTACCTCAGGAGATGGGCATGTCCACCCAGGATAGGTGCGCCTCAGAACTTGGACATGTCCTCCAAAGACAGGTGCACCTCAGGAGACGGACATAGCCACATAGGAGAGAAACACCTCAGGAGATGGACATGTCCACCCAGGACAGGTGCACCTCAGGAGATGGACATGTCCACCCAAGACAGGTGAACCTCAGGAGATGGACATGTCCACCCAAAACAGGTGCACATCAGGAGATGGACATGTCCACACAAAACAGGTGCACCTCAGGACTTGGACATGTCCACCCAAGACAGGTGCACCTCAAAAGATGGACATGTCCACCCAAGACAGGTGCACCTCAGGAGATGGACATGTTCACCTCGGAGAGAAACACACCAGGAGATGGACAGATCCAACCAAGATGGACATGTCAACCTAGGAGAGAAACACCTCAGGAGATGGACATGTCCACCCAGGGCAGCTGCACCTCAGGAGATGGACATGTCCTCCCAAGACAGGTGCACCTCAGGAGATGGCACCTCAGGAGATGGACATGTCCTCCCAAGACAGGTGCACTTCAGGAGATGGAAATGTCCACCTAGGAGAGAAACACCTCAAGAGATGGACATGTCCACCCAAGACAGCTTCACCTCAGGAGATGGACATGTCCACCCAAGACAGGTGCACCTCTGGAGATGGACATGTCCACCCAAGACAGGTGCACCTCAGGAGATGGACATGTCCACCCAAGACAGGTGCGCCTCTGGAGATGGACATATCTACCTAGGAGAGAAACACCTCAGGAGATGGACATGTCCATACAGTACAGGTGTACCTCAGAGATGGACATGTCCATCCAGGACAGGTGCACCTCAGGAGATGGACAGGCCTGCCTAGGAGTGAAACACCTCAGGAGCTGGACATGTCCACCCAGGACAGGTGCACCTCAGGAGATGGACATGTCCACCCAAAACAGGTGCACCTCAGGACTTGGACAGGTCCACCCAAGACAGGTGCGCCTCAGGGGATGGACATATCCACCCAAGACAGGTGCACCTCTGGAGATGGACAAATCCAAATAGGAGAGAAACACCTCAGGAGTTGGATATGTCCACCCAGGACAGGTGCACCTCAGGAGATGGACATATAATCCAAGACAGCTGCACCTCCGGAGATGGACATATCCGCATAGGAGAGAAACACCTCAGGAGTTGGATATGTCCACCCAGGACAGGTGCACCTCAGGAGATGGACATATAATCCAAGACAGCTGCACCTCAGGAGATGGACATATCCGCATAGGAGAGAAACACCTCAGGAGATGGACATGTCCACCCAGGACAGGTGAACCTCAGGAGATGGCACCTCAGGAGATGGACATGTCCTCCCAAGACAGGTGCACTTCAGGAGATGGACAGGTCCACCTAGGAGTGAAACACCTCAGGAGCTGGACATGTCCACCTAGGACAGGTGCACCTCAGGAGATGGACATGTTCACCCAAAACAGGTGCACCTCAGGAGACGGACATGTCCACCTAGGAGAGAAACACCTCAGGAGATGGGCATGTCCACCCAGGGTAGGAGCGCCTCAGAACTTGGACATGTCCTCCCAAGACAGGTGCACCTCAGGAGATGGACATGTCCACCCAGGACAGCTGCACCTCAGGAGATGGACCCTGCACCTCAGGAGATGGACATGTCCACCCAGGACAGGTGCACCTCAGGAGATGGACTGGACATGTCCACTTAGGACAGGTGCACCTCAGGACTTGGACATGTCCTCTCAAGACAGGTGCACCTCAGAAGATGGACATGTCCACCCAAAACAGGTGCACCTCAGGAGATGGACATATCCGCATAGGAGAGAAACACCTCAGGAGTTGGACATGTCCACCCAAAACAGGTGCACCTCAGGAGACGGACATGTCCACCTAGGAGAGAAACACCTCAGGAGATAGACATGTCCGCATAGGAGAGAAACACCGCAGGAGATGGACATGTCCATACAGGACAGGTGTACCTCAGGAGATGGACAGGCCCGCCTAGGAGTGAAACACCTCAGGAGCTGGACATGTCCACCCAGGACAGGTGCACCTCAGGAGATGGACATGTCCACCCAAAACAGGTGCACCTCAGGACTTGGACATGTCCACCCAAGACAGGTGCGCCTCAGGAGATGGACATATCCACCCAAGACAGGTGCACCTCTGGAGATGGACAAATCCAAATAGGAGAGAAACACCTCAGGAGTTGGATATGTCCACCCAGGACAGGTGCACCTCAGGAGATGGACATATAATCCAAGACAGCTGCACCTCAGGAGATGGACATATCCGCATAGGAGAGAAACACCTCAGGAGTTGGATATGTCCACCCAGGACAGGTGCACCTCAGGAGATGGACATATAATCCAAGACAGCTGCACCTCAGGAGATGGACATATCCGCATAGGAGAGAAACACCTCAGGAGATGGACATGTCCACCCAGGACAGGTGAACCTCAGGAGATGGCACCTCAGGAGATGGACATGTCCTCCCAAGACAGGTGCACTTCAGGAGATGGACAGGTCCACCTAGGAGTGAAACACCTCAGGAGCTGGACATGTCCACCCAGGACAGGTGCACCTCAGGAGATGGACATGTTCACCCAAAACAGGTGCACCTCAGGAGACGGACATGTCCACCTAGGAGAGAAACACCTCAGGAGATAGACATGTCCGCATAGGAGAGAAACACCGCAGGAGATGGACATGTCCATACAGGACAGGTGTACCTCAGAGATGGACATGTCCACCCAGGACAGGTGCACCTCAGGAGATGGACAGGCCCGCCTAGGAGTGAAACACCTCAGGAGCTGGACATGTCCACCCAGGACAGGTGCACCTCAGAAGATGGACATGTCCACCCAAAACAGGTGCACCTCAGGACTTGGACATGTCCACCCAAGACAGGTGCGCCTCAGGAGATGGACATATCCACCCAAGACAGGTGCACCTCAGGAGACGGACATGTCCACCTAGGAGAGAAACACCTCAGGAGATGGGCATGTCCACCCAGGGTAGGTGTGCCTCAGAACTTGGACATGTCCTCCCAAGACAGGTGCACCTCAGGAGATGGACATGTCCACCCAGGACAGCTGCACCTCAGGAGATGGACCCTGCACCTCAGGAGATGGACATGTCCACCCAGGACAGGTGCACCTCAGGAGATGGACATGTCCACACAAGACAGTTGCACCTCAGGAGATGGACATATCCGCATAGGAGAGAAACACCTCAGGAGTTGGACATGTCCACCCAAAACAGGTGCACCTCAGGAGACGAACATGTCCACCTAGGAGAGAAACACCTCAGGAGATAGACATGTCCGCATAGGAGAGAAACACCGCAGGAGTTGGACATGTCCACCCAGGACAGGTGCACCTCAGGAGATGACCATGTCCTCCCAAGACAGGTGCACCTCAAGAGATGGACATATCCACCTAGGAGAGAAACACCTCAGGAGATGGACATGTCCACCCAAGACAGCTGCACCTCTGGAGATGGACAAGTCCACCCAAGACAGGTGCACCTCTGGAGATGGACATATCTACCTGGGAGAGAAACACCTCAGGAGATGGACATGTCCATACAGGACAGGTGTACCTCAGAGATGGACATGTCCACCTAGGACAGGTGCACCTCAGGAGATGGACATGTCCAACCAAAGCAGGTGTGTGGTTGGTGGCAGAATGGAAGGGATTCTGTGCCTGGGGCTGATATCATACCTGACATCAGATTAGAGTGTTGGGGGGTGAAGTTCTCTTGTTGGATTCTGGAGGAGAGCGGTTAGACAGAGGGTGTCTTTCTGTGGTCATGGATAAGATACTCCTAATAAAGAACCCACTCATCATTATCCGGACTCATCTTTTTATTACATTTGGCGACGAGAAGTTGACAGGAGTATCTTAGCACTAGGACAAAGAAGTTTCTATTGGAAGTATTTGAACGGAGTCTTTGTTAAAGGATTATTGTTTACCCTGCTATGAACTGTCTGCTTATACTGGTGAGCCTTAAAGTTTAACCTTAAAGCCTCTCTTTCTTCGTTATTGGTGAAAACTTTCAATTTGTTTTTTCACAATTTTATCTGCTGCGCGCGTCCTCGTGTGCTTTCATCAAGCATGTTTGCTTTTGAAAGGAGCCTCTGGTGAAAAGGAACGTGTGCCGTCGCACGTGGGACCGTCCAAAAGATTGCAGGATCGCACGACCGTCTTAAGGAGTGTGTAATTGAACGCGCGTCAATCGCGCGTGCATCAGCTTAATTCTACACGCGCATCCATTAATCTTACCTGACCTCCGCCCTGAGGTTGATTTTGTTCGCAGCGTCTCCTCCTTTTCTAAAGCTGTTCTCTAAGTGGAAATTGAGGAGGACTCAAGGATCGCATAAATAAAAAATAAAAAAAGAAGACAAACAAGGGATATTTTCCATCGAAAACAGACTGAAGGTTTTCTTTATTCATAATAATAACGAGAGAGTACAAAAGAGAAACTGTTTTTTTTCTCTATAACTCTGCAAACCACATTTTGTAAAGTACTTCACGACTTGTAAGTTTAATAATACAAATTTATAAGGTCTACAAAGGATTCCTGTAAGAAACACAGTATGCAGAATATTTCTCCTCCACCTTTTTTCCTAACAGTGCCAGGGGAGCTGCCTATCAAGTGGTCCAAATGGAAAAATACATTTCTTCATTATTCCAGGGTTTGTGACACCAACTTATCAAATGAAAGGAAAACAGCGTTACTAATGCATTGTTTAGGGTGTGAAGGGCAGGAAATATTTGAGACTTTACCGGATACAGGAGATGAAGAACAGATTTAAATGAATTTGAAATGTGTTTAAAGAAGCTAGATCTGCATTTTCTACCAAAAGTCGGTACCATTTTGGAGTGGTACCATTTTGGAATGAGAGAACAAAAGCCAGGAAAAAGTATTGAAGAATATATAGCTACTTTAAGGAAGTTAGCATCTACGTGCAAATTTGGAACCACAATTGATGAGCGCATTAGAGACCAGTTTATGTTGAGATGTTCTAGTGATAAAAATAAGACAGGAATTATGGAGCAAGGATGACCCACCGTTGCATGAAGTTATCATTCTAGCTAAAAGCGTGGAACACACTTTAGCTTGTGTTGAAGAATTGGAAAGAGGCAGAAATCTGGCAATAAATAAAATTACTGCGAGAAAGGAAAACTTAAAGAAAGAAGGAGACTGTTATAAGGGAGAGGAGAAAGTTACTCAGGAGCAATGGTCCAAATTCAAGGACACAAAGGGGGTCATTACAACATTGGCGGTAAAAGCTGCTTACCGCCATGCAGAAGACCGCCAACACCCCGCCACAGCAGCAGAATTCCGCCACGGTCATTATGACTCACAGCTCGGAATCCTCCAAAATTGAGACACCCACGCAAGTCCGCCACACCAAAGGTCAGTGATAAACTGGCGAAAACAATCTATCACGACCCACGAATCCACGCGGCGGTCTTTCAACCGCGGTATTCCATTGGCGGTAAACACCACTGCGCTCAAAATACACACACTCTTACAAAACACTGCCACATTGCACAATTCAAAATACACACACCTGAAACACATACACACACCACTCCCACACACCCAATACTATATAAAACACACACCCACATCACCCACAAACCCCTACAACCACAATTGCAACAGAAGGCCAGAGAGAGACACTACAATCTACAACCAAGCATCCACATGCACACAACACCATCACCCACATAACATCCACGCACCTCACACAACACACCACTAAATATCACCCCACATATCACAACACACACCACCCCACACCACCCCATGGCACGGCAAAGACACCCCAGGTTCTCTGAGGAGGAGCTCAGGGTCATGGTGGAGGAAATCATCCGGGTAGAGCCACAGCTATTCGGATCACAGATGCAGCACACCTCCATAGCTAGGAAGATGGAGCTATGGCGAAGAATAGTGGACAGGGTCAACGCAGTGGGACAGCACCCAAGAAATAGGGATGACATCAGGAAGAGGTGGAACGACCTACGGGGGAAGGTGCGTTCCGTGGTCTCAAGACACCACCTTGCGGTTCAGAGGTCTGGCGGCGGACCCCCACCTCCTCCCCCACAACTAACAACATGGGAGGAGCAAGTCTTGGCTATTCTGCATCCTGAGGTCCTCGAAGGAGTAGCTGGAGGAATGGACTCTGGTAAGTCAAACCGTAACTACTATATCCTCCACCCTACCTGCATGCCATCACATACCCCCACCCTCGCCCTCACCCCCATCACTCCTACTCCTCACAAATGTTCCAATATCACAAACCACACATCCCAACACCAAGCCCTGCATGCAACAACAAAGCATGGGCACCCATCACCAACGCAAGGCCACTGCACATACCCATACACCCCCCTAAACCATCATCACGCAAGGTCCCACACAGGAATGCAAGCACTGGGGTACACGGTCACCCACCCATTGCACACCATGGTACACACAGATGCAATAATCATGCTTTTACACCTCTGCAGCACCCCTACACCAACGTCACCGCACAGGAGGGTCCACACATGTCCACACCACCAACAGAAGAGGCCCACAGTGATGACAGCAGCTCTGTCCAACTGGAACTAGATGACCAGCCCGGCCCATCTGGGACATCAGGACAGTCGGTTCCCCTCACACTGGCACAAGCCACTACAAAGCTTGCTCCCTCTGGAAACACCAGCACAGCACTCACCCAGCAGGCCCATACCTCTGTCCCCAGGACACGTCAATCAGCAGTGTATCCACCACTACAGGGAACCCAGACTAACCCACCACCCCAACAACAACAGGGACCTGGGGGCAGTGGGCAGACCATTCAGGGGACAGAGGCCCAAGAACACAGGGGAACTGGGAGGGCTGCTGTGCGACAGGGGGAGGACAGGCCCAGGGAACCCACTCTACAGGTGTTAGGGTTTGTACACAGCAAAGAGCATGTCCCCTCTCACTGCACTAGTGGGTTCTGTAATAGCTCCCTTTTAAACTTACTATTGAAAGCCTTTCTTGTTATCTCACCTCCCCCCCCCTAGGCTTCTGTGTATGTTGTTTAATGTGCTGTTTTGTTTACACATTGGGCCTTGCTTTTACCAAGGCTTCTTTAAAACACTCCTCCCTAGGCCATGTGTTAATCCAACTCATTTGCATAATAACTGAAACTCTGCACACCTTTCAAGAACATGTGCAGCATGTGAGGACCACACCCAGCTCTTCAAACCACACCCAGCTCTGCACACCTTCCAAGAACATGTGCAGCATGTGAGGACCACACCCAGCCCTTCAAACCACACCCAGCCCTGTCTATAAAAGGCATCCCCCGAGCCTCACCCAGTGCTTGTGCTCGTCTACCTCCCGCTTACCTGAGAACAGATCCCTCGGCGCTGGCACTCCTGCTCTTTACAGACTTTCATTGACTTCAATGGGTGCAGCTTCTGGCTCTTCCTTCTTCCGGTTTCCGGTTCCTCCTTGCTTCAGCCTCTCTCCTATGAGTAACCTGCAAAAGAGAAAGAAGACAAGGTTAGACTGATCAGTATCTCTTGCCAGCAACAAGTAAGTGCAAAACCTTTTATTACCTGAAAGAACTTTGACAACAATTTCTGGATTCGTGTATAGACAATTTGAAACGAAATACCTTCCACGAACATTGTGATTCAAACTCTTTGTTACAAGAATATTTTGCAGAACTTTGTGAAGCAAACATTGTTTTTTCTCATGGAACTTTTAAGAATCGAACAGTGGAAACCATTAACAGCAAGGCAAACAGTAAATCAAGGACTTGCACAAATTACATGCTGTATTTTGATGTAAAAGTACAGTATTTGTTTTATAAAAGATTCTGGAAATATGGGAAAAAAGTTTTACAGTAATAGAAAACACATCCCAGAGCAGTAATACATTCCAAACCTGGAAACTATAGACCAGGATCCAAGAGGTACTTTTAGAAGAGAATTTCTAATAAATGAAGGGATAGTCAGGAACCCATTTAGGAATAGGTTGCACTTATCTGTTCTTTGTTTATGTTTCATTAGGCACCAGTTTCTACAGAAGTCAGAAAGGGCCGCAGATTTGTGCAGCACTTCAACAGTGGAAACGCAAGAACGGTGTTGTCTCTCTTTTTTTTATTTTATCCACTTCCCCCCTTCCCTTGAGCTTCTGTTCTTAATGCACTGTTTTAAAAACTAGTGTGCTGGAACAAGCAGTTTCAGGGTGGGGTCGGATTGTCTTCAACCTCCATCAGAACTGAACAAGAACTCAGGTGAGCTGGGCTTTGACAACAGGAGGCCCGCTCCAACATCATGGGAGCCTACCCTCATTCCCAGGAGACAATGGCAACGGTACTGGCCAAGTTTCAGGAGACCCAGCGGCTGCAGGAGGAACAGTATTTGGGCTTCAGGGAGGAACTCAGATCCATCAATTCCACCCTGGGCACCATCGTAGGGGTGCTGAAGGAAGTCCTCAACACCAGGAGGGACACTGTTTCACTACAAGGGGCCCCTGACACTAGCCTGGATGATGAACTGCCCACCACCTCCACCAGCACTAGTGGACAGGAGGCACCGGCACAGGATCACCACACCAGCATCCCACCCCCTGCAGAGGGAGAACCACCCCGCAAACGGTCCCTGAGATCCAGGACAAAGACAGAGAACGATGCCAAGACCCCCGCCAAGAAATGAGACCGCCCTGAATGTCATCCTTATGTCCCACCTTGTCACCCTGTCCATCCTCAAACTGCCCCAGCTCCACTTCCTATGCCCCTTTGGACAATGCACCTGTGAGACTAATAGACTGGACTCTGCCATGGACATCCCTCCACAATCACCCCTCACCATTTTCCAACCCCCTCTAATATTGAGCATGTAAATAAACACCCTTAAAGCACAAAACAATCTGGAGTCTATCTGTGATTTTGAAATAGTGAATTAGCAATTACAGTGACCAAATGCTCTTTCAATTGTAATGTCAACATACCTATGTCACACAGCTCTAGTCCATGAGGAAACAAAGCAGATGTCACACAGTGGGACCCACATCTGTGAAATCGTAAGGGAAAATGACAACTCAGTGACCATACACTGGGTGAAAAGGACAGACAGTAGAGAGATAGTAGTGTTAAAGTACATGTAGTAGGCAGGTTTGTATTCTTACCTGTGTCTCACTGGAAGTATTGCAGGATAACCGAGTTCCTGTTGTCGATGTCCTCTTCTTCTGCTTCCTCGTCTTCGCTGTCCACAGGCTCCACAGCTGCCACAACACCTCCATCTGGACCATCCTCCTGCAGAAAAGGCACCTGTCGTCGCAAAGCTAAGTTGTGAAGCATACAGCAGGCCACGATGATCTGGCACACCTTCTTTGGTGAGTAGAATAGGGAACCACCTGTCATATGGTGGCACCGGAACCTGGCCTTCAGGAGGCCGAAGGTCCACTCTATAATCCTCCTAGTTAAACCATGGGCCTCATTGTAGCGTTCCTCTGCCCTTGTCCTGGGATTCCTCACTGGGGTCAGTAGCCATGACAGGTTGGGGTAGCCAGAGTCACCTGCAAATGTCGAGGGACAACTGTTAGACACACACTAACCCTTAGGGGCAACCCCACACCCAGACACCTAGTCACACTGTATAGGGTTCATGTCCTCACCTAATAGCCACACACGGTGCCTCTGGAGTTGCCCCATCACATAAGGGATGCTGCTATTCCTCAGAATGTAAGCGTCATGCACTGAGCCAGGAAACTTGGAATTCACATGGGAGATGTACTGGTCTGCCAAACACACCATCTGCACATTCATCGAATGGTAACTCTTCCAGTTTCTGTACACCTGTTCACCCCTGTGGGGGGGGACCAAGGCCACATGTGTCCCATCAATGGCACCTATGATGTTGGGGATATGTCCCAGGGCAAATCCTCCACCTGAGGGAACACAATGTAGCTCCGCATGTGTTTCAGCAGGGTAGACAACACTTTGGACAACACGTTGGAAAACATAGGCTGGGACATCCCTGATGCTATGGCCACTGTTGTTTGAAAAGACCCACTTGCTAGGAAATGGAGTACTGACAGCACCTGCACTTGAGTGGGGATTCCTGTGGGATGGAGGATAGCTGACATCAGGTCTGGCTCCAACTGGGCACACAGTTCCAGGATTGTAGCACGATCAAGCCTGTAGGTGATGATTACATGGCTTTCCTCCATTGTCGACAGGTCCACCAGCGGTCTGTACACCGGAGGATGCCGCCATCTCCTCACATGCCCCAGCGGACGGTGCCTATGGAGGAGAACAGCGAGCACAGAGTCAACCAACTCTGAGGTATGAGTGTTGAGGCAAGGCCTAGGTATGTGTGACGCAGTTAAAAATAAAGCCATGTGGGCCCCTGAAATGGCGGCTGCCTGACCTGTAAAGTGGGACAATGGATGTGAGGTAACTGCGCTGGCGTTGTACACCGCCGCGGTAGGCGGTCAAAGACCGCAGCGCAATTCTGCATTGGTTAACATTGGGCTCTATGGGTCTCAGGAGCCAATGATGATGTACGCCGGCGGTGACGGTACGCACCGCCGCAAACGTGACCACCATTTTCTATCTGTTCAATCACTCGATACCTGATCTTCGACAGGAGAGGACCTACACTGCAAGTGCTGCTGTGACCTCAGCCTGGAAGAGACAATTGCTTGTGCGTCTGGGGAAAGGGCCCCTGCCTTCACATCGGAGGAGTTGGAGAAACTCGTGGATGGGGTTCTCCCCCAGTACACGCTCCTCTACGGTCCTCCAACCAAACAGGTAAGTACACTGGGAGCATGCTGTATGGGCTATGCCTGTGTGGAGTGGGGTGGATGAAAGATAGCGGGGGGAGAATGATGCATGCATGAAACGACGGTGAGTGCATGTGCCACATGGCAAGGATAGGGATGCGGGCTAATGACTGTGACGTTGCAGTTGGTAATAACTTTTCTTTTTCCCCTGTACAATTCATGTAGGTCAGCGCCCACCAGAAGAAGGATATTTGGTGTGCCATCGCCAAGGACGTCCAGACCCTGGGGATCTATCACAGACGGAAAAGATGGGAGGAT
This sequence comes from Pleurodeles waltl, assembly GCF_031143425.1. NCBI lineage: Eukaryota > Metazoa > Chordata > Amphibia > Caudata > Salamandridae > Pleurodeles > Pleurodeles waltl. Next base: position 1,186,029,261 of record NC_090448.1, read on the forward strand.
ATTCGCCGCTGGAGCAAAAAGACGGCAGAGGCCCAGATGGGGATGGCCTCCCAACGTGGGAGGGGTGCCCATCGAACCATGACCCCGCTGATGTTCAGGATCCTGGCGGTGGCGTACCCGGAGTTGGATGGGCGCTTGAGGGCATCACAGCAGCAACAAGGGGGTGAGTACACTCTCATTCAGCTGATTCAGCGCGCGTTGGAGGTGTCCGGGTGGGGGAGGTAGGCTGTGGGTTTCCCTAGGCCAGGGCGAGTGTGCTAGTTAAGTCCCCTTTTTCAGGCAGACCCTGTGGCACCCCACCCCACCTGGGTACAGTGCGAACTACACCTAGTTAGGCTCCTGTGACATCCATGTGTGCAGATATCGGCCATAGCCTTGTAGGCTTGTCCCAGGGATTGAATAGTGGACCCCAAGTGCGCGGCATAGTGCAGGGGGCTTCTGTGTCTGTCGTGTCCGCCCACGGTAGCGGTAATGCATGCACTCAACATGTCTTTTTTCTGTCTTCCCCCTCCCTTTTTGTGGTCTCCCTGTACATGTGTGCATTAGCATCATCAGGCGGAGGAGCAGTGGCACCGGAGCAGGAGGGAGCTGCATCCCACATGGCCCTGGAGGGCGACACTACGGAGTCTGATTTCACCAGTGGGACAGAGGGCGAGGGGAGCTCCACGGCGGGGACAGGAGCTGACACCAGTGATACGGACTCGTCCTCTGATGGGAGCTCCCTTGTGGTGGCGGCCCCATCTGTGCCCCCCGCATCTACAGGTACAGCTGCCACCCCCTTCCAGCACCGCCCTCCCAGCAGCCCCTCAGCCTTTGCCCCATGCCCGCTCACTCAAAAGGGTGGGCATCTTCTTCGCCCCAGCCACCTCAACTCCTGCCCCAGTCACCCCTGCTGCCCTCAGTGAGGAGGCCATTGACCTCCGCAGGTCCCTCACTGTTTGGCAGTCTACCATTTTGAATGCCATCCAGGGTGTAGAGAGACAGTTGCAACAAACCAATGCATTCCTGGAGGGCATTCATTTTGGTCAGGCAGCCCTTCAGCGAGGTTTTCAGACTCTGGCCTCAGCACTGATGGCAGCCATTGTCCCTGTCTCTAGCCACCACCCTCCAACTTCCTCCACCCAGACCCAATCCCCTGTACCTCAGCCTACCCCAAGCACACAGTCAGACCAGCATGCACACACCTCAACACACAAAGGAAGCTCAGGCAAACATAAGCACCACACATCCCACAGGCACTCACGCAAGTATCACACACATGCAGACATAGCAACATCCACTGCCTCCACTGTGTCCCCCTCCTCCTCGTCTCCCTCCTCCCTCCCAGTCTCGTCTCCACTCACACCTGCATGCACTACATCTACAGCCACTACTTCCATCACCAGCACACCCACCACCACACCCTGCTCACGTGCAGTCACCACCCCCACTACCATTCACACATCCCCTGTGTCCTCTCCCAGTGTGTCTGTGACGCCACTTCCAAGGTACACAAACGCAGGCACACACCCACCCAACAGCCATCCACCTCAAGACAGCCTCCAGCGCATGCTCCTTCACCCAAAGTCACCAAACGTACACCTCCTACAACCACAACCTCTTCCTCCACTCCCAAACCCCCTCCAGCTACCCGTCCCAGTGTTCCTAAGAAACTTTTCCTGTCCACCCTTGACCTCTTTCCCTCACCTCCCCCACCCCGTCAGTCTCCTAGGGCCCGACTCTCCAGTTCCCAAACTAGCACCTCAGCCACAACATCGGCGGGACCAGTGGTGCCAGTAGTCACCGGATTCTGGAGTGCACCAGGCAGCAGGGCAGCCAGTGTGGCAAGGAGCCACAGCATGGACAGTCCCCCACCTGTCAAGCATCAAAAGCTGGCCAGTGCCCAGCGGGAGAAGGGGAAGACAACAGCCAGCAAAGCCACTCCTAGGGGTACAGGTGGGAGTGTGGAGTCATCTGCGACACCTTCCAAGGTGGGGAAGGGGCACAAGAAACCCGGCAAGTCTGACAAGATCAGCACGGCGGAGAAGACCGCCATCAGCCCGCTGCCCAGGAGCCGCCCAGCAGCAGCCCTGCTGGCCCAGACAGGACCGCCAGCATCAGCCCCGCTGCCCAGGAGGCGACCGCCAGCATCAGCCCCGCTGCCCAGGAGGCGACTGTCTGGAGCCCCGCTGGCCCAGACAGGACCGCCAACAGCAGCCCGCTACCCAGTAGGCAACCGCCAGCAGCCCCACTGGCCCAGACAGGACCGCCACCATCAGCCCCGCTGCCCAGGAGGCGGCCGCCAGCAGCCCCGCTGGCCCAGACAGTACTGCCAGCAGCAGCCCCGCTGCCCAGGAGGCAACCGCCAGCAGCCCCGCTGGCCCAGACAGGACCGCCAGCAGCAGCCCCGCTGCCCAAGACAGGACGGCCAGCAGCCGATGCGCTGCCAAGGACACTGCCGCCACAAGCACTGCTGCCAAGGACACCACTGCCACAAGCACCGCTGCCAAGGACACCGCCGCCACAAGCACCGCTGCCAAAGACACCGCCGCCACAAGCACTGCTGCAAAAGACATCGCCGCCACAAGCACCGCTGCCAAAGACATCACAGCCACAAGCACCGCAGGCCCATGAGCGCCAAAAGCACTGACGCTACTGAGGCCGCCACGTGCAGGATGAAGCACTCTGGGCACCAAGCCCCCTCCAGAACCAGTGGAGTATCACATCCACTACCTCTGTCCTTGGCACGATGAAACACTCTGGGCACCAAGCCCCCTCCAGAACCAGTGGAGTATCACATCCACTACCTCTGTCCTTGGCAGGATGAACCACTCTGGGCACCAAGCACCCTCCAGAACCAGTGGAGACTGTTATTCACTTGAGAGACTGTGGCTTTGCACTCCCCAGGATTGAACAGTGGGCAACCCAACCACTGTAGAGACTTGTGAGACTGTGGCTTAGCACTCCCCAGGATTGAACAGTGGGCATGGGGCCCCCTCGTGGATTTGGCGTTGTGCACTCACAGGTGCCTGTTTTATTTCTATCTGATGCCCCTGCAGTGTTCTCTCCATCATGTTCGGGTATCTTTTGTGGGCCACGCCCATGCAGTGTGGGCCCAGTGGTCCACGGACTTTAAGGGTGGAATACCCTGGACTAATATTCTTGGTGTATATATTTGTAAATATTGTATGTATATTATTTGACTACTGAATTTTGATATATTACATTTGTTCAGCTCATTTCCTTTTGTCTTTGCATTCTTCCGGAGGGGTTGGGGGGGTGTAACTGTAATGTATCATGCTGTATCAGTGTGTGTGTTGTCGTGGGTGAGGGTTGGGGCGTTGCGTGTGTGTGTCACTGTTTTTTCCCTACCCCCTCCCCTGTGTCGTAGGTGCAGTTCTCACTGTGGTCTTCGCCGCCAGCGTTCGTGCTCCTGGTAGAGGAGCAAGAAGATAAAGGCTGGTAAAATGTGGAGCACGGGTTCCATGGCGTCCTGATTCCTCGTGTGGTGTGTAGAGGTGAGCATTTTCCCTTCGAAGTCCTGTTTCCGCCGTGTTTTTGTTCGCGGTGAATCTGCCCCGGAAAAGGTGGCGGATTGGTAGGTTGTGATACTGTGGATGGTACATTGTCTCCCGCCTGTCTGTTGGCGGTGATCGCCGCGCTGTTTGTTTGTACTGCCGTGGCTGTCAGAGTGTTAAAGTGGCTCTCTTTGTTGGCGGTTTCCGCCACGGTCGCAATTCAATTTTTTTTACCACCGGCCTGTTGGCGGTCTTACCGCGGCTTTAACACCGACCGTCAGGGTTGTAATGACCACCAAAGTGTTTTCGGTGTGGCAACAATGGACATTATGCATCCTATAAGAAATCTCCTGCCATAAATATGACGTGTAGACTGTGCAATAAAAAGGGTCATTTTGCCAAGTGTTGTAAGTCAACAGAAAGTCAAACATCAGTGAAGGTCGTTGAGGATTGTATACTATCAGTCTCTACCAACGCTCAGAAAAAGAGTTATCCAAAGGATATGGTTACCATTTTAGGTGTGAGCAGTGAAGTATTGTTCGATTTGGGAGCGTGGTTAACTTTAGTATCAAGTGACTTCTTTGGCGAACATTTTAGCCACAAAGTCAACTTAAAGGAGCCAGATGTTACTCCGGGTGCCTACGGTGGTCAAAGTATCGATTTGAGAGGGTATTTTGAGTCAGAAATTACATTTAAAACAAAGACAATTTTTGGGAAAATGTATGTTCCAGTCAAAGGAGATAGTGTGTTGAGCTGGCCACACCAAAGGGATCTAAATATCATCTTAGATCCCAATTCTTCCACACCAGTTATGATCAAAGAAGAGTTCATTGGAAAGCTTCAAAATGTTTGTGCAGTTTCTATAGATGGTGGAAAGGTAGAGGATCCACCTGGGTTTGTTAAAGAGTACAACAATGTGTTCAGTGACAACTTAGGTTGTCTAAAAATGTATGTTCATCATATAAGGTTTAAAGAAGGATCAGTACCAGTGGTGGCTAAATTACGCCCCATCCCCATCTCGATGAAGGATGAAGTTAAAAAAGAAATACGGAGGTTGTGTGACAAGGGAATAATTGAGCCAGTGGAATCATCCGAATAGGTTTCTCCTATTGTTGTGGCACGCAAACAAACAGGAGAAATCAGGTTGTGTGTGGATTTGAGAAATTTGAATAAGTGTGTGGTCAGTGATCAATTTCATCTGCCGAACAAAACTGAGATGGTCATGTTATTGCATGGGTAAAAGTTTTTCAGCAAGTTAGACTTGACTTCAGCTTACCATCAGGTCATGCTACATGATGACTCTAGAGACTATACAACATTTATAACATCTTTTGGAACCTTCAGATTTAAAAGGATGCCGTTTGGACTGGTGTCTGCAGCGGCAGTATTTCAACACATAGGGGGTCATTACAACATTGGCGGTAAAAGCCACTTACCGCTGTGCAGAAGACCGCCAACACACCGCTGCGGAAATCCGCCACAGCTATTATGACCCACATCTCGGAATCCGACAAAATTCAGACACCCACACAAGTCCGCCACACCAAAGGTCAGTGATAAACTGGCAAAAACAAATCCTCCACCGTCACGCCAACAGAAACACGCCTATGCTATCACGACCCACAAATCCATGCGGCGGTCTTTCAACTGTGGTATTCCATTGGCGGTACACACCGCCGCGCTCAAAATACACACACATCTCCAAAACACCGCCACATTGGACAATTCCAAATACACACACCTGATACACCTACAAACACCAATCCCACACAATCAATACTATATAAAACACACACCCACATCACCCACAAACCCCTACGACCAAAAATTTTGACAAAGGCCAGGAAGACTGCACAGCATAGACAACGCCACCACACAGAGGCACACAACACCATCACCCACACAACATCCACGCACAAAACACCACACACCACTACACATCACCACACTCCTCACCACATACACCACCCCACACATCACCTACACCACCCCATGGCACGGCAAAGACACCCCAGGTTCTCGGAGGAGGAGCTCAGGGTCATGGTGGAGGAAATCGTACAGGTAGAGCCACAGCTATTTGGATCACAGGTGCAGCACACCTCCATAGCTAGGAAAATGGAGCTATGGTGAAGAATAGTCGACAGGGTCAATGCAGTGGGACAACACCCAAGAAATCGGGAGGACATCAGGAAGAGGTGGAACGACCTATGGGGGAAGGTGCGTTCCGTGGTCTCCAGGCACAACATCGCGGTACAGCGGACTGGCGGCGGACCCCCACAACTAACAACATGGGAGGAGCAGGTCTTGACCATTATGCATCCTGAGGGCCTCGGAGGAGTCGGTGGAGGAATGGAGTCTAGTAAGTCAAATCTTAACTATCATATCCCCCACCCTACCTGCATGCTATCACAGACACCCACCCTCACCCCCTCCCCTATCACTCCAACTCCTCACATATGTACTACTAACACAAACCACCCATCCCAACACCAAGCCCTGCATGACACAACAAAGCATGGACACCCATCACTAAAGCATGCCCACTGCACATACCCATAACACCCCCCTCAACCATCATCACACAAGCCCCCACACAGGAATGCTAGCACCGGGGTACACGCTCACCCACCCATTGCACACCACACATGCAATAATCATGCTTTTACACCCCTGTAGGACCACTACCCAACGTCACCAGACAGGAGGGTCCAGACATCTCTACCCCACCCACAGAAGAGGCCCACAGTGATGACAGCAGCTCTAGCCAACTGGATCCAGATGACCAGCCCGGACCATTGTGGGCTTCGGGACAGTCGGTTCCCCTCGCACAGGCACAGCCCACCACAGACCTTCCACCCTCTGGTAACACCAGCACAGCACCCACCCAGCGGGCCCATACCTCCGTACCCAGGACACGTCAATCAGCTGTGTGTCCACCACTACAGAAAACCCAGGATAACCTACCACCGCAACAACAACAGGGACCTAGGGGCAGTGGCAGTGGGCACACGGTCCAGGGGACGGAGGCACAGGAACACAGGGGAACTGGGAGGGCTGTTGTGTGACAGGGGGCGGACAGGCCCAGGGAACCCACTCTCCACGAGGCCCTCTCCTCCATCATGGGAGCCTACCACCACTCCCAGGAGACGATGGCTACGGTCCTGGCCAAGTTTCAGGAGACCCAGCGCCTGCAGGAAGAACAGTATTTGGGCTTCAGGGAGGAACTCAGAACCATCAGCTCCACCCTGGGCACCATCGTAGGGGTACTGAAGGAGATACTTAACACCAGGAGGGACACCTTGGCACTCCAAGGGGCCCCTGACACTAGCATGGACGATGAACTGCCTACCACCTCCGCCGGCGCTAGTGGACAGGAGGCACCGCCACAGGATCACCACACCAGCACCCCACCCCCTGCAGACGGAGAACCACCCCGCAAGCGGTCCCTGAGATCCAGGAACAGGACAGAGCACGATGGCAAGACCGCCGCCAAGAAATGAGACCACCCTGATTGTCATCCCACTGTCCCACTTTGTAACCCTGTCCATATTGGAACTGCCCCAGCTCCACTTCCTATGCCCATATGGGCAGTGCACCTGTGAGACTAATAGACTGGACTCTATTTTACCACCCCCCTCCACTATTTAGCACTTCAATAAACACCCTTGAACCACAAAACAATCTGGAGTCAGTCTGTGATTTTGAAAATGTGTATTACCAATGACAGTGACAAAATCCGTTCTCAAATGTAATGTCAACATACCTATGTCACACATCACAAGTCCATGAGGAATGTAAGCAGATGACACACGTTGGTAACCACACCTGTGAAACCGTAATGGAAATGTACAACTCAGTTACCATATACTGGTTGAAATTGACAGACAGGATAGAGTTAGAAGTGTGAAAGTACTTGTAGTAGGCAGGAATGTGTTCTCACCTGTGTGTCACTGGAAATATTGCTGGATAACTGAGTCCCTGTTGTCAATGTCTTCTTCCTCTGCTTCCTCCTCATCACTGTCCACAGGCTCCACAGCTGCCACAACACCGTCATCTGGACCATCCTCCTGCAGAAAAGGCACCTGGCGTCACAAAGCCAGATTGTGAAGCATACAGCAGGCGATGATGATCTGGCACACCTTCCTTGGTGAGTAGAATAGGGAACCACCTGTCATATGGAGGCACCTGAACCTGGCCTTCAGGAGGCCGAAGGTGCGTTCGATCACCCTCCTAGTCCGCCCATGGGCCTCATTGTAGCGTTCCTCTGCCCTGGTCCTGGGATTCCTCACTGGGGTCAGTAGCCATGACAGGTTGAGGTAACCAGAGTCCCCTAATAGCCACACACTGTGCCTCTGGAGTTGACCCATCACATAAGGGATGCTGCTATTCCGCAGGATGTAGGCGTCATGCACTGAGCCAGGGAACATAGAATTTATCTGGGAGATGTACTGGTCTGCCAAACATACCATCTGTACATTCATCGAATGATAACTCTTCCGGTTCCTGTACACCTGTTCACTCCTGTGGGGGGGGGCAGAACTACATGGGTCCCATCAATGGCACCTATGTTGTTGGGGATATGTCCAAGGGCATAGAAGTCACCTTTAACTGTAGCCAAATCCTCCACCTGAGGGAAAACGATGTAGCTCCTCCTGTGTTTCAGCAGGGCAGACAACACTCTGGACAACACGTTGGAAAACATAGGCTGGGACATCCGTGATGCCATGGCCACTGTTGTTTGAAATGACCCACTTGCAAGGAAATGGAGCACTGATAGCACCTGCACTTGAGGGGGGATCCCTGTGGGATGGCGGATAGCTGACATCAGGTCAGGCTCCAACTGGGTACACAGTTCCTGGATTGTGGCACGCTCAAACCTGTAGGTGATGATTAAATGTCGCTCCTCCATTGTCAACAGGTCCACCAACGGTCGGTACACCGGAGGATTCCGCCATCTCCTCAGATGTCTCAGCTGACGATGCCTAGGAAGGACAACAGCGACCACAGAGTCAAACAACTCAGAGGTATGTCCCCACAGCATACACAGAACACGAAACAAAATCCAAAAAGTTGTCTGTATGTGTATTGAGTCCAGGCCTAGGTATGTGTGATGCAGTTGAAAATGAAGCCATGTGGGCCCCTGAAATGGCGGCTGCCTGACCTCCAAACTGGGACAATGGGATCTGAGGTACCTGTGCTGGAGTTGTACACCGTTGCGGTAGGCGGTCGAAGACCGCAGCGCAATGCTGCATTGGTTAACATTGGAGTCTATGGGTCCCAAGAGCCAATGAAGAAGTGTGCCGGCGGTGATAAGCACCGCCGCGAACGAGACCGCCGCGGACATGACCGCCATTTTCTATCTGTTCAATCACTTGATACCTGATCTTCGACAGGAGAGGACCTACACTGCAAGTGCTGCTGTGACCTCGGTCTGGAAGAGACAATGGCTCGTGCGTCTAGGGAAAGGGCCCCTGCCTTCACTGCACAGGAGTTGGAGAAGCTCGTGGACGGGGTCCTCCCCTAGTACATGCTACTCTACGGTCCTCCAGACCAACAGGTGAGTACACAGGGAGCATGTTGTATGGGCTATGCCTGTGTGGAGAGGGCTGGTTGTAAGTAGGAAGGGAGCAGAGTTCTGCATGCATGAAGGACTGTGGATGCATGTGCCACATGGCAAGACGAGGGATGAGGGCCACTCACTTCGACGGTGCAGTTGGTAATGACTTCTCTTCTTCCCCTGTACATGTCATGTAGGTCAGCGCCCACCAGAAGAAGGATATTTAGCGTGCCATCGCCAAGGACGTCCGGACCCTGGGGGTCCACCAGAGACGGAGCACCCACTGCCGGAAAAGATGGGAGGACATTCGTCGCTGGAGCAAGAAGACGGCAGAGGCTCAGCTGGGGATGGCCTCCCAACATGGGAGGGGTGCCCGTCGAACCATGACCCCCCTGATGTTCCAGATCATGGCGGTGGCCTACCCGGAGTTGGATGGGCACTTGAGGGCATCACAGCAGACACAAGGGGGTGAGTACAAGATCATTCTGCGGACTTTGTGCGCAGTGGAGGGGTCTGGGTGGGGGAGGAGGGCTGTGGGTTTCCCTAGGCCAGGGCGAGTTCCGTAGGCTAGGCCCCTCCATAATGCAGGCCATGTGGCACTCCACCCCACCTCTGTAGAGTGCCAAGTACAGGTATACATGCCCCTGTGTCATCTATGTGTGCTGATGTCCACCATAGCCATGTAGGCCATATCCCAGGAACTGCATCTGTAGAGCCCAACAGCGCGGCGTAGTGCCAGGGGCTGCTGTGTCTGTATTGTCCGCCAATGGTAGCGGTAAGCCATGCACTCAACCTGTCTTTCTTCTGCCCCCCGCCCCACCTTTTGTGGTCTCCCTGTTCTTGTGTGCATCAGCATCATCAGGCGGAGGTACAGTGGCATCGGAGCACGAGGGAGCTGCATCCCACATGGCCATGGAGGGCCACACCATGGTCTCAGAATACAACAGTGGGACGGAGGGCGAGGGGAGCTTCATGGCGGGGACAGGATCCGCAACCAGCGACACAGACTCGTCCTCTGATGGGAGCTCCCTTGTGGTGGTGGCAAAATCTGTGCCCCCCACTTCTACAGGTACAGCCGCCACCCCCCCTACCAGCACAGCCTTCCCAGCAGCCCCTCAGCCTTCGCCCCATCCCCGCTCACCCAGGAGGGTGGGCATCACCTTCGCCCCAGGCACCTCAGCCCCTGCCCCTGTCACCTCTGCTGCCCTCAGTGAGGAGGCATTTGATCTCCTCAGGTCCCTCACTGTTGGGCAGTCTACCATTTTGAATGCCATCCAGGGTGTAGAAAGGGAATTGCAACACACAAATGCATTCCTGGAAGGCATTCATTCTGGTCAGGCTGCCCTTCATCGAACCCTGCAATCTCTGGCCTCAGCACTGATGGCAGCCATTGTCCCTGTCTCTAGCCTCCCCCCTCCAACTTCCTCCACCCAGACCCAATCCCCTGTACCCCAGCCTATCCCAAGCACACCATCAGACCAGCCTGCACACACATCAACACACAAGGGAAGCTCTGGCAAACATAAGCACCACACATCCCACAGGCACTCACACAAGCATCACACACACATACAGACACAGCAACATCCACTGCCTCCACTGTGTCCCCCTCCTCGTCGTCTCCCTCCTCCCTCCCAGTGTCGTCTACACTCTCACCTGCATGCACTATCACTACAGCCACTAGGTCCCGCACCAGCACACCCACCACCACACCCGCTCACTTGCACTCACCACCCCCACTACCATTTACACGTCCCCTGTGTCCTCTCCCAGTGTGTCTGTGACGCCCCCTCCCAAAGTACACAAACGCAGGCACACACCCACCCAACAGCCATCCACCTCACGACAGCCTCCAGCTCATGCACCTGCACCCAAAGCCACAAAAGTTACACCTCCTACAACCACCTCCTCTTCCTCCACTCCCAGACTCCCTCCAGCTACCCATCCCAGTGTTGCAAAGAAACTTTTCCTGAGCAAGCTTGACCTCTTTCCCACCACCCCCCCTCCAATTCATAGGTCCCGTACTAGCACCTCAGCCAAAAAATCGCCGGTACCAGTGGTGCCTGTTAGAGGTATGTGGATTGCACCGGGCACCAGGGCAGCCAGTGTGACACGGAGCCACAGCACAGCCAGTCCCCCCTCGTGAAGCACCAGAAGTTGGACAGTGCCCGGCGGGAGAGGGGGAAGACTCCAGCAGGCAAAGCCGCTCACAAGGGTCCCGGGGGGAGTGTCCACTCAGCTGTGACTCCTCCCAAGGTGGTGAAGGGGCAGAAGAAATCGCCAAAGTCTGGGAAGAGCAGCACGGCGGAGAAGACCGCCATCATCCCCGCTGCCCAGGAGGCCACCGCCAGCCCCATCGTCAGTCAGTGCCCAGGAGTGCAGCCCGATCGTCAGTGGCCAGGAGGCCACCGCCAGAGTCAGTGCCCAGGAGGGCCCTAGCAGCCACAGCCCGCTGGGCAATGAAGGACCGCCATGGCAAGCACCGCTGAACAGGGCAAGCACCGCTGAACAGGACAAGCACCGCTGAACAGGGCAAGCAGCGCTGAACAGGGCACAGACCACCATGGCAAGCACCGCTGAACAGGCCAAGCACCGCTTAACAGGGCACAGACCGCCATGGCAAGCACCGCTGAAGAGGCCAAGCACCGCTTAACAGGGCACAGACCGCCATGGCAAGCACCACTGAACAGGGCAAGCACCGCCAACTCAAGCACCACTAGCCCATGTGCGGCAGGGGCAGTGACGGAACTGGGACCGTCACAGGGAGAGTGATGCACTCTGGGCACCAGTCTCCCTCCAGAACCAGTGGAGAACAGCATCCACTCCGTCTGTCCTTACCAGGATGAAGCACTCTGGGCACCAGTCCCCCTCCAGAACCAGTGGAGAACAGCATCCACTACCTCAGTCCTTGGCAGGATGAAGCACTCTGGGCACCAGTCCCCCTACAGAACCAGTGGAGACTGTTATCCACTTGTGAGACTGTGGCTCTGCACTCCCCAGGATAAAGCAGTGGGCAACCCACCCACTGTAGAGACTTGAGAGTCTGTGGCTTTGCACTCCCCAGGATATGGCAGTGGGCAAACCACCCACTGTAGAGACTTGTGAGACTGTGGCTTTGCACTCCCCAGGATGGCACAGTGGGCAACCCATCCACTGAAAAGACTTGTGAGACTGTGGCTTTGCACTCCCCAGGATGGCACAGTGGGCAACCCACCCACTGAAAAGACTTGAGAGACTGTGGCTTTGCACTCCCCAGGATGCATCAATGGGCATGGAGCCCAGTCGTGGATCTGGCGTGGTGCAGTCATCCGGCTGAGGTGCCCCCCCTTCCCTTCCCCCTGAGGTGCCTGTTGTATTTCTATCTGATGCCCCAGCAGTGTTCTCTCCATTTTGATCAGGTATCGTGTGTGGGCCTCGCCCATGCATTTTGGGCCCAGTGGTCCACGGACATTGAATGATGCATTACCTGCACTACTAATCGTGATGTATATTTTGTTGAATGTGTCTATTGATCTGTATATATTTGGTTACTGTATTTTGATATATTACAATGGTTGCACTCATTTCCTTTTGTCTTTGCCTTCTTCCAGGGGGTTTGGGGGTTGTTACTGTAATGTTTGGATATGCATTGGTGTGAGTGTTGTAGTGGGTGAGGGTCGGGGTGGGGGTGTTGCGTGTGTGTGTCCCTGACTTTTGCCTTCCCTCCCCTATGTCGTAGGTGCAGTACTCACCGTTGTCTTCGGCGCCGATGTTGATGATGGTCGTACAGGAGCAGGAAGACTATCGCAGGGAGTATTTGGAGTTCCGGATCCATGGTGTCCTGATTCCTCGTGGAGTGTGTAGAGGTGAGCGTTTTCCCTTTGAAATGGCTGTTTCCGCCGTGTTTTTATCCACGGTGAATCCGCCCCGGAAAAGGTGGCGGATTGGTAGGTTGTGATACTGTGGGCGGTACTTTGTCTTCCGCCTGTCTGTTGGCGGTGACCGCAGCGCTGTTTGTCTGTACGGCCGTGGCGGTCGGAGTGTTAAAGTGGCTGTCTTTGTTGGGGGTTTCTGCCACGGTCATAATTCCCATTTTTTTTGCCGCCGGCCTGTTTGCGGTCTTACTGCCGCTTTAACACCGTCCGTCAGGGTGCTAATGACCCCCATAATGTACAATTTGTTTGGTTTTAGAACTGGGGGTAAAGTGTTTCGAGGATGACATTCTTATACATGGACAAACGGAAGCAGAACACTAGATGAGAGTCAGGAGGGTTCTTACCATTTTGAGGGAGCATGGATTGACTCTCAGGCTTCAGAAATGTTCCTTCTGTAGAACTGAAATTGATGATTTGGGTCACAAAATAACCTCAAAAAGGTGTGTGTCCGAAAGAAAACCGGGTAACGAACATTTTGAAATTACGCAATCCGGAAAAGAAAGAGGAACTGTTGTCTTTTCTTGGAATGGTAGAATTCCATGCCAAGTTTTTACCAAATTTAGCATCTAAAACGGTGCACATGCGTAGACTGCTGAAGAAGGGTTGTGAATTTGTGTGGAGTGAAGAATGCAAGGAAGAATTTGAGAGTATAAAAAGAGAGTTGTCAAGTGCTGAAAGTTTGAATTTGTTTGATCCGGAAAGAAAATGTGTCATCATGACGGATGCTAGTATAAAAGGTCTAGGTGCAGTTTTATTGCAAGAAACCGAAGAGAGTGTTCTCAAAGCAATAGTATATTGTTCTAGAACTTTGCGAGGAGCTGAGATCAATTATTCCACGATTGAGAAAGAAGTTTTGAGTGTTTATTGGGCTGTTCACAAATTGAGAAATTTTGTGTGGGGAAAGTTTTCACTGATCATAAACCTCTGGTGGAAGTTTTCATGAGTAAGGGTCTTGATACGATTTCCAGTAGGATTAGTAGGTGGGTTGTTGGTTTACAAGATTTTGCATTCAGAATATGTTATGTTCCAGGACCTAATAACAAGATGGCTGACTGTTTATCTAGATTTAGTACAGAAACAGAAGTGTGTTCGGAGAAGGATCTGAAAAGTGAAGTAAGTGTATGTAGCATAACGGAAGGAATTGTGGGACGAGAGGAACGGTTGAAAGCGGTGGTAGAGGATTCTGTGTTACAACGTGTGTGCAAAGGACTCAGTGATGGATGGAGTTTGAGTGTTAAGCGTGAGAAAGAGTTAGGAGGATTTTGGAAAGTGAGAGAGGAATTATCTATGGAGGGAGGTGTACTTTTGCGTGGTTCCAGGTTAGTTGTTCCCGCTATTTTGAGGGAGTGAATAATGGAATTGGGACATGAAGGGCACCAGGGGATGAGCAAGACGAAAGCCAGAATACATCTTAATTATTGGTGGCCAGGCATGGATCTCATGATTGAAAGTAAAATCAGAGATTGTCCAGATTGTTGCAATAGTGACAAAGTCTACAAAGCCAGAGAACCGCCTATGGGTATTAGAGAAGTGTCGCACAAACCATGGGATTTTGTAGCTGTTGATGTGGTTGGACCCATTCATGCGAGAGGTGGATGTAGCTATATTTTGGTATTAGTCAATCAGTTTTCCAGATGGGCTGAATTATGCATCAGTTGTAGTACGGAAACCAAGAAAATACTTGATTTTCTAAGTGAGATTTTCAGTCGTGAAGGTTATCCAAATGCTATTGTGACTGATAATGGACCACAATTTGTGTCAGGGTAAATGGAATTGTATCTTAAAGAAAGAGGCATTGGACATAAGAAGTGTTCTCTATATTATCCTGAAGGAAATGGTACAGTAGAGATTTAATAAAAGTGTAAAAGAGTGCATACAATTGGAGGTTACAGCAGACAGGAACTGGAAGGAGGGTCTTAAAAGTTTTCTACATGCATATAGGTTTTCTCCCCACACTACCACTGGTAAAGTTACTTTTGAACTTTTTAGAGGACGCAAAGCCAACAAGTTGTTAGCACCAGGTTGGGTATGTTGGGGAAAAGATGACAGTGTGTTGTGGGATAGCATGAGAGAGAAGGATGAGCATGAAAAGAAATGTGTGCAAAGAATGAAGGAATATTCTGAGGACAAAAAGAAGAACACATGTGCAATTGATGTGAAAGTGGGGGATGACATTTTAATTAAGCAACCAACGCTATGTAAAAGTGGAAGCAAATTTATGGGTCCATTTTAAGTCATAAAACTGTTTAGAAATGCTGTAAAGATCAAGGATGGGAGAGTATGGAATCTCAATTGGGTGGTAATTTCAAAGAAAGTTCACGGGTTTAAATCTTTGAACGTATTTCTTTTTAACTGTTCTATTTAATTTTTGTGTTTCACTTTAATTTAATAATTGTTTTTTTATTTTAAAGGGGGAAGGTGTGTGGTAGATGGCAGAATGGAAGGGATTCTATGCCTGGGGCTGATATCATACCTGACATCAGATTAGAGTGTTGGGGGTTGAAGTTCTCTTGTTGGATTCTGGAGGAGAGCGGTTAGACAGAGGGTGTCTTTCTGTGGTCCTAGATAAGATACTCCTAATAAAGAACCCACTCATCAGTATCCAGACTCATCTTTTTATTACAAGGTGCACCTCAGGAAATGGAGATGTCCACCTAGGAGAGGAAGCCCTCAGGAGATGGACAGGTCCACCCAACACAGGTGCCCCTCAGGAGATGAACATGTCCACCTAGGAGAGAAACACCTCAGGAGATGGACATGTCCACCCAAAACAGGTGCACTTCAGGAGATGGACAAGTACACCCAGGACAGGTTCACCTCAGGAGATGGACATGTCCACCCAAGACAGGTGCATCTCCAACCAGGACAGGTGCACCTCAGGAGATGGACATGTCCATCCAAGACAGACCTGTCCACCCAAGACAGTTGCACCTCAGGAGGTGGATCTGTCCACCCAAGACAGGTGTAATTCAGGAGGTGGAGATGTCCACTCAGGACAAAAACACCTTCAGAGATGGACATGTCTACCCCGGACAGGTGCACCTGAGGAGATGGACATGTCCACCTCGGAGGGAAGCTCCTCAGGAGATGGACATGTCCACCCAGGATAAGTGCACCTCTGGAGATGGACATATATCTACCCAGGACAGGTGCACCTCAGGAGATGGACATGTTCACCCATGAAAGTGTCCACCCAAGACAGGTGCACCTCATGAGATAGACATGTTCACCCAAGAAAGGTGCACCTCAGGAGATGGACATGTCCACGTCGGAGAATAACACCCCAGGAGATGGACCTGTCCACCGAGGACTGGTGCACCTCAGGAGATGGACATGTCCACCCAAGACAGGTGCACCTCAGGAGATGGATGTGTTTACCTAGGAGAGAAACACCTCAGGAGATGGACATGTCCACCCAAGACAGGTGCACCTCAGGAGAAGGACATGTCCACCTAGAAGAGAAACATCTCAGGGGATGGACATATCCATCCAGGACAGGGGCACATAAGGAGATGGACATGTCCACCCAAGACAGGTGCACCTCAGGAGATAGGCATTTCAACCTAGGAGAGAAACACCTAAGGAGATGGACTTGTCCGCCCAGGACAGGTGCACCTCACGACATGGACATGTCCACCCAAGACAGGTGCAACTCAGGAGAAGGACATGTCCACACAAGACAGGTGCAACTCAGGAGCTGGACATATCCACCTAGGAGGGAAACACCTCAGGAGATGGACCTGCCCACCCAGGACAGGTGCACCTCAGGAGATGGACATGTCCACCCAAAACAGGTGCACCTCAGGGGACGGAAATGTCCACCTAGGAGAGAAACACCTCAAGAGATGGACCTGTCCACCCAGGGCAGGTGCACCTCAGGAGATGGACATGTCCACCCAGGACAGGTGTACCTCAGGACATGGGCATGTCCACCCAGCACAGGTACACCTCAGGAAATGGACATGTCCTCCCAAGGCATGAGCACCTCAGGAGATGGACAAATCCACATAGGAGAGAAACACCTCAGGAGATGGACATGTCCACCCAGGACAGGTGCATCTCAGGAGATGAACTTGTCCTCCCCACACAGGTGCACCTCAGGAGATGGACCTGTCCACCCATGACAGGTGCACCTCAGGAGATGGAAATGTCCACCCAAGACAGCTGCACTTCAGGAGATGGACATGTTCATCTAGGAGAGAAACACCTCAGGAGATGGACCTGTCCACCCAGAACAGGTGCACCTCAGGAGATGGACATGTCCACCCAAGACAGGTGCACCTCAGGAACATGTTCACCTACGAGAGAAACACCTCAGGAGATGGACATGTCCACCCAAGACAGGTGCACCTCAAGAGATGGACATATCCACCTAGGAGAGAAACATCCCAGGAGACTGACATGTCCACCCAGGACAAGTGCACCTCAGGAGATGGGCATGTCTACCCATGACAGGTGCACCTCAGGAGGTGGACCTGTCCACCCAAGACAGGTGCACCTCAGGAGATGGACACATCATGTCCACCCAGGACAGGTGCACCTAAGGAGATAGACATGTCCACCCAGGACAGTGTCCACCCAAGACAGGTGCACCTCATGAGATGTACATGTCCACTCAAGACAGGTGCACCTCAGGAGAGGGACATGTCCATGTAGGAGAAAAACACTCCAGGAGATGGACCTGTCCACCCAGGACTGGTGCACCTCAGGAGATGGTCATGTCCACCCAAGACAGGTGCACCTCAGGAGATGGACATGTTCACCTAGGAGAGAAACACCTTAGTAGATGGACATGTCCACCTAGGAGAGATACACCTCAGGGGATGGACATATCCATCCAGGACAGGAACACCTCAGGAGATGGACATGTCCACCTAAGACAGGTGCACCTCAGGAGATGGACATGTCCACCTAAGACAGGTGCACCTCAGGAGATGGACATGTCAACCTAGGAGAGAAACACCTCAGGAGATGGACTTGTCCGCCCAGGACAGGTGCAGCTCAGGAGATGGACATGTGCACCCAAGATAGGTGCACCTCAGTAGAAGGACTTGTCCGCCCAGGACAGGTGCACCTCAGGAGATGGACATGTGCACCCAAGATGGGTGCACCTCAGTAGAAGGACATGTTCACCTAGGAGAGAAACACCTAAGGAGATGGACATGTTCACCCAGGACAGGTGCACCTCAGGAGATGGACATGTCCACCCAAGACAGGTGAACCTCAGGAGATGGACATGTCAACCTATGAGAGAAACACCTCAGGAGATGGACATGTCCACCGAGGACAGGTGCACCTCAGGAGATGGACATGTCCACCCAAGACAGGTGCATCTCAGGAGATGGACATGTTAACCTAGGAGACAAACGTCTCAGGATATGGACATGTCCGCCCAGGACAGGTGTACCGCAGGAGATGGACATGTCCATCCAGGGCAGATGCACCTCAGGTGCACCTGAGGAGATGGACATGTCCGCCCAGGACAGGTGCACCTCAGAAGATGGACATGTCCATCCAGGGCAGGTGCACCTCAGCTGCACCTGAGGAGATGGACATGTCCACCCAAGACAGGTACGCCTCAGGAGATGAACATGTTCACCTAGAAGAGAAACCCCTCAGGAGATGGACAAGTCCACCCAGGATAGGCGCACCGTCAGAGAGATGGACATGTCCACGTGAGTGAACCACCCCAGAAGATGGACATGTCCACCCAGGACTGGTGCATCTCAGGAGATGGACATGTTCACCCAAGACAGGTGCACCTCGGGAGATGGACATGTTCACCTAGGAGAGAAACACCTCAGGAGATGGACATGTCCACCCAAAACAGGTGCACTTCAGGAGATGGACAAGTACACCCAGGACAGGTTCACCTCAGGAGATGGACATGTCCACCCAAGACAGGTGCATCTCCAACCAGGACAGGTGCACCTCAGGAGATGGACATGTCCACCCAAGACAGACCTGTCCACCCAAGACAGTTGCACCTCAGGAGGTGGATCTGTCCACCCAAGACAGGTGTAATTCAGGAGGTGGAGATGTCCACTCAGGACAAAAACACCTTCAGAGATGGACATGTCTACCCCGGACAGGTGCACCTGAGGAGATGGACATGTCCACCTCGGAGGGAAGCTCCTCAGGAGATGGACATGTCCACCCAGGATAAGTGCACCTCTGGAGATGGACATATCATATCTACCCAGGACAGGTGCACCTCAGGAGATGGACATGTTCACCCATGAAAGTGTCCACCCAAGACAGGTGCACCTCATGAGATAGACATGTTCACCCAAGAAAGGTGCACCTCAGGAGATGGACATGTCCACGTCGGAGAATAACACCCCAGGAGATGGACCTGTCCACCGAGGACTGGTGCACCTCAGGAGATGGACATGTCCACCCAAGACAGGTGCACCTCAGGAGATGGATGTGTTTACCTAGGAGAGAAACACCTCAGGAGATGGACATGTCCACCCAAGACAGGTGCACCTCAGGAGAAGGACATGTCCACCTAGAAGAGAAACATCTCAGGGGATGGACATATCCATCCAGGACAGGGGCACATAAGGAGATGGACATGTCCACCCAAGACAGGTGCACCTCAGGAGATAGGCATTTCAACCTAGGAGAGAAACATCTAAGGAGATGGACTTGTCCGCCCAGGACAGGTGCACCTCACGACATGGACATGTCCACCCAAGACAGGTGCAACTCAGGAGAAGGACATGTCCAAACAAGACAGGTGCGCCTCAGGGGACGGAAATGTCCACCTAGGAGAGAAACACCTCAAGAGATGGACCTGTCCACCCAGGGCAGGTGCACCTCAGGAGATGGACATGTCCACCCAGGACAGGTGTACCTCAGGACATGGGCATGTCCACCCAGCACAGGTACACCTCAGGAAATGGACATGTCCTCCTAAGGCATGTGCACCTCAGGAGATGGACATATCCATATAGGAGAGAAACACCTCAGGAGATGGACATGTCCACCCAGGACAGGTGCATCTCAGGAGATGAACTTGTCCTCCCCACACAGGTGCACCTCAGGAGATGGACCTGTCCACCCATGACAGGTGCACCTCAGGAGATGGAAATGTCCACCCAAGACAGCTGCACTTCAGGAGATGGACATGTTCATCTAGGAGAGAAACACCTCAGGAGATGGACCTGTCAACCCAGAACAGGTGCACCTCAGGAGATGGACATGTCCACCCAAGACAGGTGCACCTCAGGAGAAGGACATGTTCACCTACGAGAGAAACACCTCAGGAGATGGACATGTCCACCCAAGACAGGTGCACCTCAAGAGATGGACATATCCACCTAGGAGAGAAACATCCCAGGAGACTGACATGTCCACCCAGGACAAGTGCACCTCAGGAGATGGGCATGTCTACCCATGACAGGTGCACCTCAGGAGGTGGACCTGTCCACCCAAGACAGGTGCACCTCAGGAGATGGACATGTCATGTCCACCCAGGACAGGTGCACCTAAGGAGATAGACATGTCCACCCAGGACAGTGTCCATCCAAGACAGGTGCACCTCATGAGATGTACATGTCCACTCAAGACAGGTGCACCTCAGGAGAGGGACATGTCCATGTAGGAGAAAAACACTCCAGGAGATGGACCTGTCCACCCAGGACTGGTGCACCTCAGGAGATGGTCATGTCCACCCAAGACAGGTGCACCTCAGGAGATGGACATGTTCACCTAGGAGAGAAACACCTTAGGAGATGGACATATCCACCCAAGACAGGTGCATCTTAGTAGATGGACATGTCCACCTAGGAGAGATACA
Organism: Pleurodeles waltl; assembly: GCF_031143425.1. Classification (NCBI taxonomy): domain Eukaryota; kingdom Metazoa; phylum Chordata; class Amphibia; order Caudata; family Salamandridae; genus Pleurodeles; species Pleurodeles waltl. The sequence goes on from NC_090448.1 coordinate 1,186,050,033, forward strand.
CCTCAGGGGATGGACATATCCATCCAGGACAGGAACACCTCAGGAGATGCACATGTCCACCTAAGACAGGTGCACCTCAGGAGATGGACATGTCAACCTAGGAGAGAAACACCTCAGGAGATGGACTTGTCCGCCCAGGACAGGTGCAGCTCAGGAGATGGACATGTGCACCCAAGATAGGTGCACCTCAGTAGAAGGACTTGTCCGCCCAGGACAGGTGCACCTCAGGAGATGGACATGTGCGCCCAAGATAGGTGCACCTCAGTAGAAGGACATGTTCACCTAGGAGAGAAACACCTAAGGAGATGGACATGTTCACCCAGGACAGGTGCACCTCAGGAGATGGACATGTCCACCCAAGACAGGTGAACCTCAGGAGATGGACATGTCAACCTATGAGAGAAACACCTCAGGAGATGGACATGTCCACCGAGGACAGGTGCACCTCAGGAGATGGACATGTCCACCCAAGACAGGTGCATCTCAGGAGATGGACATGTTAACCTAGGAGACAAACGTCTCAGGATATGGACATGTCCGCCCAGGACAGGTGTACCGCAGGAGATGGACATGTCCATCCAGGGCAGATGCACCTCAGGTGCACCTGAGGAGATGGACATGTCCATCCAGGGCAGGTGCACCTCAGAAGATGGACATGTCCATCCAGGGCAGGTGCACCTCAGCTGCACCTGAGGAGATGGACATGTCCACCCAAGACAGGTACGCCTCAGGAGATGAACATGTTCACCTAGAAGAGAAACCCCTCAGGAGATGGACAAGTCCACCCAGGATAGGCGCACCGTCAGAGAGATGGACATGTCCACGTGAGTGAACCACCCCAGAAGATGGACATGTCCACCCAGGACTGGTGCACCTCAGGAGATGGACATGTTCACCCAAGACAGGTGCACCTCAGGAGATGGACATGTTCACCTAGGAGAGAAACACCTCAGGAGATGGACATGTCCACCCAAGACAGGTGCACCTCAGGACATGGACATGTCCACCTAGGAGAGAAGCACCTCAGGAGATGGACATGTCCACCCAGGATAGGCGCACCGTCAGAGAGATGGACATGTCCACGTAGTAGAGAACCACCCCAGACGATGGACCTGTCCACCCAGGACTGGTGCACCTCAGGAGATGGACATGTTCACCCAAGACAGGTGCACCTCAGGAGATGGACATGTTCACCTAGGAGAGAAACACCTCAGGAGATGGACATGTCCACCCAAGACAGGTGCACCTCAGGAGATGGACATGTCCACCTAGGAAAGAAACACCTCAGGGGATGGACATATCCATCTAGGACTGGGGCACCTCAGGGGATGAACAGGTCTACCCAAGACAGGTGCACCTCAGGAGACAGACACGTTCACCTAGGATAAAAACACCTCAGGAGATGGACAGGTCCACCCAAGATGGACATGTCAACCTAGGAGAGAAACACCTCAGGAGATAGACATGTCCACCCAAGACAGGTGCACCTCAGGACATGGACATGTCCACCTAGGAGAGAAGCACCTCAGGAGATGGACATGTCCACCCAGGATAGGTGCACCGTCAGAGAGATGGACATGTCCACGTAGTAGAGAACCACCCCAGACGATGGACCTGTCCACCCAGGACTGGTGCACCTCAGGAGATGGACATGTTCACCCAAGACAGGTGCACCTCAGGAGATGGACATGTTCACCTAGGAGAGAAACACCTCAGGAGATGGACATGTCCACCCAAGACAGGTGCACCTCAGGAGATGGACATGTCCACCTAGGAAAGAAACACCTCAGGGGATGGACATATCCATCTAGGACTCGGGCACCTCAGGGGATGAACAGGTCTACCCAAGACAGGTGCACCTCAGGAGACAGACACGTTCACCTAGGATAAAAACACCTCAGGAGATGGACAGGTCCACCCAAGATGGACATGTCAACCTAGGAGAGAAACACCTCAGGAGATGGACATTTCCTTCCAGGACAGGTGCACCTCAGGAGATGGACATTTCCAAGCAGGACAGGCGCACTTCAGGAGATGGGTCCACCCAGGGCAGGTGCACCTCAGTATATGGACATGTCCACCCAAGACAAGGGCACCTCAGGAGATGGACATGTCAATCTAGGAGAGAAACACCTCAGGAGATGGACATGTCCGCCCAGGGCACGTGCACCTCAGGAGACGGACATGTCCACCCAGGAGAGAAACACCTCAGGAGATGGACCTGTCGACCTAGGAGGGAAACACCTCAGGAGATGGACAGGTCCACCCAAGATGGACATGTCAACCTAGGAGAGAAACACCTCAGGAGATAGATTTGTCCATCCAGGACAGGTGCACCTCAGGAGATGGACATGTCATCCTAGGAGAGAAAAACCTCAGGAGATGGACATGTCCACCCAGGATAGGTGCACCTCAGGAAATGGACATATCCACCCAAGACAGGTGCACCCCAGGAGATGGACATTTCCACCTAGGAGGGAAACCCCTCAGGTGATGGACCTCTCCACCCAGGACAGGTGCACCGCAGGAGATGGACATGTCCCCTCAAAACAGGTGCACCTCAGGAGATGGACATGTCCAGTTAGGAGAGAAACACCTCAGGAGATGGACATGTCCATCTAGGGCAGGTGCACCTCAGGAGATGGACATGTCCACCTAGCAGAGAAACACCTCAGGAGATGGACATGTCCACCCAGAACAGGTGCACCTCAGGGGATGGGCATGTCCACCTAAGACAGGTGTACCTCAGAAGATGGACATGTTCTTCTAGGAGAGAAACACCTCAGGAGATGGACCTGTCCACCCAGGACAGGTGCACCTCAGAAGATGGACATGTCCACCCAAGTCAGGTGCACCTCAGAAGAAGGACATGTTCACCTAGGAGAGAAACACCTCAGGAGATGGACAGGTCCACCCAAGATGGACATGTCAACCTAGGAGAGAAACACCTCAGGAGATAGACTTGTCCACCCAGGATAGGTGCACCTCAGGAAATGGACATATCCACCCAAGACAGGTGCACCCCAGGAGATGGACATGTCCACCTAGGAGAGAAACCCCTCAGGTGATGGACCTCTCCACCCAGGACAGGTGCACCACAGGAGATGGACATGTCCCCTCAAAACAGGTGCACCTCAGGAGATGGACATGTCCAGTTAGGAGAGAAACACCTCAGGAGATGGACATGCCCACCTAGGGCAGGTGCACCTCAGGAGATGGACATGTCCACCTAGGAGAGAAACACCTCAGGAGATGGAGATGTCCACCCAGAACAGGTGCACCTCAGGGGATGGGTATGTCCACCTAAGACAGGTGTACCTCAGGAGACGGACATGTTCTTCTAGGAGAGAAACACCTCAGGAGATGGACCTGTCCATCCAGGACAGGTGTACCTCAGAAGATGGACATGTCCACCCAAGACAGGTGCACATCAGAAGAAGGACATGTTCACCTAGGAGAGAAACACCTCAGGAGCTGGACAGGTCCACCCAAGATGGACATGTCAACCTAGGAGAGAAACACATCAGGTGATAGACTTGTCCACCCAGGATAGGTGCACCTCAGGAAATGGGCATATCCACCCAAGACAGGTGCACCCCAGGAGATGGACATGTCCACCTAGGAGAGAAACCCCTCAGGTGATGGACCTCTCCACCCAGGACAGGTGCACCACAGGAGATGGACATGTCCCCTCAAAACAGTTGCACCTCAGGAGATGGACATGTCCAGTTAGGAGAGAAACACCTCAGGAGATGGACATTTCCTTCCAGGACAGGTGCACCTCAGGAGATGGACATGTCCACCCAGGACAGGCGCACCTCAGGAGATGGGTCCACCCAGGGCAGGTGCACCTCAGTAGATGGACATGTCCACCCAAGACAAGGGCACCTCACGAGATGGACATGTCAAACTAGGAGAGAAACACCTCAGGAGATGGACATGTCCACCCAGGGCACGTGCACCTCAGGAGACGGACATGTCCACCTAGGAGAGAAACACCTCAGGAGATGGGCCTGTCAACCTTGGAGAGAAACACCTCAGGAGATGGACAGGTCCACCCAAGATGGACATGTCATCCTAGGAGAGAAACACCTCAGGAGATGGACATGTCCACCCAGGATAGGTGCACCTCAGGAAATGGACATATCCACCCAACACAGGTGCACCCCAGGAGAAGGATATGTCCACCTAAGAGAGAAACCCCTCAGGTGATGGACCTCTCCACCCAGGACAGGTGCACCGCAGCAGATGGACATGTCCACCCAAGACAGGTGCACCTCAGAAGAAGGACATGTTCACCTAGGAGAGAAACACCTAAGGAGATGGACATGTCCACCCAAGACAGGTGCACCTCAGGAGATAGACATATCCACCTAAGACAGGTGTACCTCAGGAGATGGACATGTTCTTCTAGGAGAGAAACCCTTTAGGAGATGGACATGTCCACCCAGGACAGGTGAACCTCAGGGGATGGACATGTCCACCCAAGACAGACGAATCTCAGGAGATGGACATGTCAACATAGGAGAGAAACACTTCAGGAGAAGGACATGTCCACCCAGGACAGGTGCACCTCGGGAGATGGACATGTCCACCCAAACAGGTGTAACTCAGGAGATGGACATGTTCTCCTAGGAGAGAAAAACCTCAGGAGATGGACCTGTCCACCCAGGACAGGTGCACCTCAGGAGATGGACATGACCACCCAAGATAGGTGCACCTCAGTAGAAGGACATGTTCACCTAGGAGAGAAACACCTCAGGAGATGGCCATATCCACCTAGGAGAGAAACACCTCAGGAGATGGACATGTCAACTCAGGACAGGTACACCTCAGGGGATGGACATGTCCACCCAAGACAGGTGAACCTCAGGCGATGGACATGTCAACCTATGAGAGAAACACTTCAGGAGATGGACATGTCCACCCATGACAGGTGCACCTCAGGAGATGGACATGTCCACCCAAGACATGTGCACCTCAGGAGATGGACATGTCAACCTAGGAGACAAACACCTCAGGAGATGGACATGTCCGCCGAGGACAGGTGCACCTCAGGAGGTGGACATGTCCATCCAGGGCAGGTGCACCTCAGGTGCACCTCAGGAGATGGACATCTCCACCTAGGAGAGAAACACCTCACGAGATGGACATGTCCACCTAGGAGAAAAACACCTCAGGAGATGGACAGGTCCACCCAAGATGGACATGTCAAACTAAGAGAGAAACACCTCAGGAGATGGACATTTCCATCCAGGACAGGTGCACCTCAGGAGATGAACATGTCCACCCAGGACAGGCGCACCTCAGGAGATGGGTCCACCCAGGGCAGGTGCACCTCAGGATATGGACATGTCCACCCAAAACAGGGGCACCTCACGAGATGGACATGTCAACCTACGAGAGAAACACCTCAGGAGATGGACATGTCCGCCCAGGGCAGGTGCACCTCAGGAGACGGACATGTCCACCTAGGAGAGAAACACCTCAGGAGATGGACCTGTCGACCTAGGAGAGAAACACCTCAGGAGATGGACAGGTCCACCCAAGATGGACATGTCAACCTAGGAGAGAAACACCTAAGGAGATGGACATGTCCACCCAAGACAGGTGCACCTCAGGAGATGGACATATCCACCTAGGAGAGAAACCCTTTAGGAGATGGACATGTCCACCCAGGACAGGTGCACCTCAGGGGATGGACATGTCCACCCAAGACAGACGAATCTCAGGAGATGGACATGTCAACATAGGAGAGAAACACTTCAGGAGAAGGACATGTCCACCCAGGCCAGGTGCACCTCGGGAGATGGACATGTCAACCCAAGACAGGTGTAACTCAGGAGATGGACATGTTCTCCTAGGAGAGAAACACCTCAGGAGATGGACATGTCCACTCAGGACAGGTACACCTCAGGGGATGGACATGTCCACCCAAGACAGGTGAACCTCAGGCGATGGACATGTCAACCTATGAGAGAAACACCTCAGGAGATGGACATGTCCACCCATGACAGGTGCACCTCAGGAGATGGACATGTCCACCCAAGACAGGTGCACCTCAGGAGATGGACATGTCAACCTAGGAGACAAACACCTCAGGAGATGGACATGTCCGCCCAGGACAGGTGCACCTCAGGAGATGGACACGCCCATCCAGGGCAGGTGCACCTCAGGTGCACCTGAGGAGATAGACATGTCCACCCAAGACAAGTGCACCTCAGGAGATGGACATGTCCACCTAGGAGAGAAACACCTCACGAGATGGACATGTCCACCCAAGACAGGTGCACCTCAGGAGATGGACATGTCCACCTAGGAGAAAAACACCTCAGGGATGGACATATCCATCCAGGACCGGGGCACCTCAGGGGATGGACAGGTCTACCAAAGACAGGTGCACCTCAGGAAACAGACATGTTCACCTAGGAGAAAAACACCTCAGGAGATGGACAGGTCCACCCAAGATGGACATGTCAACCTAGGAGAGAAACACCTCAGGAGATGGACATTTCCATCCAGGACAGGTGCACCTCAGGAGATGGACATGTCCACCCAGGACAGGCGCACCTCAGGAGATGGGTCCACCCAGGGCAGGTGCACTTCAGGAGATGGACATGTCCACCCAAGACAGGGGCACCTCACGAGATGGACATGTCAACCTACGAGAGAAACACCTCAGGAGATGGGCAGGTCCACCCAAGATGCACATGTCAACCTAGGAGAGAAACACCTCAGGAGATAGACATTTCCATCCAGGACAGGTGCACCTCAGGAGATGGACATGTCCACCCAGGACAGGCGCACCTCAGGAGATGGGTCCACCCAGGGCAGGTGCACTTCAGGAGATGGACATGTCCACCCAAGACAGGGGCACCTCACGAGATGGACATGTCAACCTACGAGAGAAACACCTCAGAAGATGGACATGTCCGCCCAGGGCAGGTGCAACTCAGGAGACGGACATGTCCACCTAGGAGAGAAACACCTCAGGAGATGGACCTGTCGACCTAGGAGAGAAACACCTCAGGAGATGGACAGGTCCACCCAAGATGGACATGTCAACCTAGGAGAGAAACACCTCAGGAGATAGACTTGTCCATCCAGGACAGGTGCACCTCAGGAGATGGACATGTCATCCTAGGAGAGAAACACCTCAGGAGATGGACATGTCCACCCAGGATAGGTGCACCTCAGGAGATGGACATGTCCACCCAAGACAGGTGCATCGCAGGAGATGGACATGTCCCCTCAAAACAGGTGCACCTCAGGAGATGGACATGTCCAGTTAGGAGAGAAACACCTCAGGAGATGGACATGTCCACCTGGGGCAGGTGCACCTCAGGAGATGGACATGTCCACCTAGGAGAGAAACTCCTCAGGAGATGGACCTGTCCACCCAGGACAGGTGCACCTCAGGAGATGCACATGTCCACCCAAGACAGGTGCACCGCAGGAGAAGGACATGTTCACCTAGGAGAGAAACACCTCAGGAGATGGACATATCCACCCAAGACAGGTGCACCTCAGGAGATGGACCTATCCACCTAGGAGAGAAACACCTCAGGAGATGGACATGTCTACCCAGGACAGGTGCACCTCAGGGGATGGACATGTCCACCCAAGACAGACGAACCTCAGGAGATGGACATGTCAACATAGGAGCGAAACACTTCAGGAGAAGGACATGTCCACCCAGGCAGGTGCACCTCGGGAGATGGACATGTCCACCCAAGTCAGGTGTAACTCAGGAGATGGACATGTTCTCCTAGGAGAGAAACACCTCAGGAGATGGACCTGTCCACCCAGGACAGGTGCACCTCAGGAGATGGACATGTCCACCCAAGATAGGTGCCCCTCAGTAGAAGGACATGTTCACCTAGGAGAGAAACACCTCAGGCGATGGACATGTTCACCCAGAACAGGTACACATCAGGAGATGGACATATCCACCTAGGAGAGAAACACCTCAGGAGATGGACATGTCCACTCAGGACAGGTGCACCTCAGGGGATGGACATGTCCACCCAAGACAGGTGAACCTCAGGAGATGGACATGTCAACCTATGAGAGAAACACCTCAGGAGATGGACATGTCCACCCATGACAGGTGCACCTCAGGAGAAGGACATGTCCACCCAAGGTAGGTGCCCCTCAGTAGAAGGACATGTTCACCTAGGAGAGAAACACCTCAGGCGATGGACATGTTCACCCAGAACAGGTGCACATCAGGAGATGGACATATCCACCTAGTAGAGAAACACCTCAGGAGATGGATATGTCCACTCAGGACAGGTGCACCTCAGGGGATGGAAATGTCCACCCAAGACAGGTGAACCTCAGGAGATGGACATGTCAACCTATGAGAGAAACACCACACGAGATGGACATGTCCACCCAAGACAGGTGCACCTCAGGAGATGGACATGTCAACCTAGGAGACAAACACCTCAGGAGATGGACATGTCCGCCCAGGACAGGTGCACCGCAGGAGATGGACATGTCCATCCAGGGCAGGTGCACCTCAGGTGCACCTGAGGAGATGGACATGTCCACCCAAGACAAGTGCACCTCAGGAGATGAACATGTTCACGTAGGAGAGAAACACCTCAGGAGATGGACAGGTCCAACCAAGATGGACATGTCAACCCAGGAGAGAAACACCTCAGGAGATGGGCATGTCCACCCAGGACAGGTGCACCTCAGGGGATGGACATGTCCACCCAGGACAGGTGCACCTCAGGAGATGGACATGTCCATCCAGGACAGGCGCACCTCAGGAGATGGACATGTCAACCTAGGAGGCAAACACCTCAGGAGATGGACATGTCCAGCCAAGACAGGTGCACCTCAGGAGAAGGACATATCCACCCAAGACAGGTGCATCTGAGGAGATGGACATGTCCACCCAGTACAGGTGCACCTCAGGAGATTGACATGTCCACCTAGGAGAGAAACACCTAAAGAGATGGACATGTCCACCCAAGACAGGTGCACCTCAGGAGATGGACTAGTCCACCTAGGAGAGAAACACCTAAGGAGATGGGCATGTCCACCCAGGACAGGTGCACCTCAGGGGATGGACATGTCCACCCAGGACAGGTGCACCTCAGGGGATGGACTTGTACACCTAGGAAAGAAACACCTCAGGAGATGGACATGTCCACTCAGGACAGGTGCACCTCAGGGGATGGATATGTCCACCCAAGACAGGTGCACCTCAGGAGATGGACTTGTCCACCTAGGAGAGAAACACCTCGGGAGATGGACATGTCCACCCAGGACAGGTGCATTTCAGGAGATGGACTTGTCAACCCAAGACAGGTGCACCGCAGGAGAAGGACATGTCAACCTAGGAGAGAATCACCTCAGGAGATGGACCTGTTCACCCAGGACAGGTGCACCTCAGGAGATGGACATGTCCATCAAAAACAGGTGCACCTCAGGAGATGGACTTGTCAACCTAGGAGACAAACACCTCAGGAGATGGACTTGTCCGGCCAGGACACGTGCACCTCAGGAGATGGACATGTCCATCCAGGACAGGTGCAGCTCAGGAGATGGACATGTTCACCCAAGACAGGGGCACCTCACGAGATGGACATGTCAACCTACGAGAGAAACACCTCAGGAGATGGACATGTCCGCCCAGGGCAGGTGCAACTCAGGAGACTGACATGTCCACCTAGGAGAGAAACACCTCAGGAGATGGACCTGTCGACCTAGGAGAGAAACACCTCAGGAGATGGACAGGTCCACCCAAGATGGACATGTCAACCTAGGAGAGAAACACCTCAGGAGATAGACTTGTCCATCCAGGACAGGTGCACCTCAGGAGATGGACATGTCATCCTAGGAGAGAAACACCTCAGGAGATGGACATGTCCGCCCAGGATAGGTGCACCTCAGGAGATGGACATGTCCACCCAAGACAGGTGCATCGCAGGAGATGGACATGTCCCCTCAAAACAGGTGCACCTCGGGAGATGGACATGTCCAGTTAGGAGAGAAACACCTCAGGAGATGGACATGTCCACCTGGGGCAGGTGCACCTCAGGAGATGGACACGTCCACCTAGGAGAGAAACTCCTCAGGAGATGGACCTGTCCACCCAGGACAGGTGCACCTCAGGAGATGGACATGTCCACCCAAGACAGGTGCACCTCAGGAGAAGGACACGTTCACCTAGGAGAGAAACACCTCAGGAGATGGACATATCCTCCCAAGACAGGTGCACCTCAGGAGATGGACATATCCACCTAGGAGAGAGACACCTCAGGAGATGGACATGTCTACCCAGGACAGGTGCACCTCAGGGGATGGACATGTCCAGCCAAGACAGACGAACCTCAGGAGATGGACATGTCAACATAGGAGCGAAACACTTCAGGAGAAGGACATGTCCACTCAGGCAGGTGCACCTCGGGAGATGGACATGTCCACCCAAGTCAGGTGTAACTCAGGAGATGGACATGTTCTCCTAGGAGAGAAACACCTCAGGAGATGGACCTGTCCACCCAGGACAGGTGCACCTCAGGAGATGGACATATCTACCTAGGTGAGAAACACCTCAGGAGATGGACATGTCCACTCAGGACAGGTGCACCTCAGGGGAAGGACATGTCCACCCAAGACAGGTGAACCTCAGGAGATGGACATGTCAACCTATGAGAGAAACACCACACGAGATGGACATGTCCACCCAAGACAGGTGCACCTCAGGAGATGGACATGTCAACCTAGGAGACAAACACCTCAGGAGATGGACATGTCCGCCCAGGACAGGTGCACCGCAGGAGATGGACATGTCCATCCAGGGCAGGTGCACCTCAGGTGCACCTGAGGAGATGGACATGTCCACCCAAGACAAGTGCACCTCAGGAGATGAACATGTTCACCTAGGAGAGAAACACCTCAGGAGATGGACAGGTCCAACCAAGATGGACATGTCAACCTAGGAGAGAAACACCTCAGGAGATGGGCATGTCCACCCAGGACAGGTGCACCTCAGGGGATGGACATGTCCACCCAGGACAGGTGCACCTCAGGAGATGGACATGTCCATCCAGGACAGGCGCACCTCAGGAGATGGACATGTCAACCTAGGAGGCAAACACCTCAGGAGATGGACATGTCCAGCCAAGACAGGTGCACATCAGGAGAAGGACATATCCACCCAAGACAGGTGCATCTGAGGAGATGGACATGTTCACCCAAGACAGGTGCACCTCAGGAGATGGACATGTTCACCTAGGAGAGAAACACCTCAGGAGATGGACATGTCCACCCAAGACAGGTGCACCTCAGGACATGGACATGTCCACCTAGGAGAGAAGCACCTCAGGAGATGGACATGTCCACCCAGGATAGGCGCACCGTCAGAGAGATGGACATGTCCACGTAGTAGAGAACCACCCCAGACGATGGACCTGTCCACCCAGGACTGGTGCACCTCAGGAGATGGACATGTTCACCCAAGACAGGTGCACCTCAGGAGATGGACATGTTCACCTCGGAGAGAAACACCTCAGGAGATGGACATGTCCACCCAAGACAGGTGCACCTCAGGAGATGGACATGTCCACCTAGGAAAGAAACACCTCAGGGGATGGACATATCCATCTAGGACTGGGGCACCTCAGGGGATGAACAGGTCTACCCAAGACAGGTGCACCTCAGGAGACAGACACGTTCACCTAGGATAAAAACACCTCAGGAGATGGACAGGTCCACCCAAGATGGACATGTCAACCTAGGAGAGAAACAACTCAGGAGATGGACATTTCCTTCCAGGACAGGTGCACCTCAGGAGATGGACATTTCCAAGCAGGACAGGCGCACTTCAGGAGAGGGGTCCACCCAGGGCAGGTGCACCTCAGTATATGGACATGTCCACCCAAGACAAGGGCACCTCAGGAGATGGACATGTCAATCTAGGAGAGAAACACCTCAGGAGATAGACCTGTCGACCTAGGAGGGAAACACCTCAGGAGATGGACAGGTCCACCCAAGATGGACATGTCAACCTAGGAGAGAAACACCTCAGGAGATAGATTTGTCCATCCAGGACAGGTGCACCTCAGGAGATGGACATGTCATCCTAGGAGAGAAAAACCTCAGGATATGGACATGTCCACCCAGGATAGGTGCACCTCAGGAAATGGACATATCCACCCAAGACAGGTGCACCCCAGGAGATGGACATTTCCACCTAGGAGGGAAACCCTTCAGGTGATGGACCTCTCCACCCAGGACAGGTGCACCGCAGGAGATGGACATGTCCCCTCAAAACAGGTGCACCTCAGGAGATGGACATGTCCAGTTAGGAGAGAAACACCTCAGGAGATGGACATGTCCATCTAGGGCAGGTGCACCTCAGGAGATGGACATGTCCACCTAGCAGAGAAACACCTCAGGAGATGGACATGTCCACCCAGAACAGGTGCACCTCAGGGGATGGGCATGTCCACCTAAGACAGGTGTACCTCAGAAGATGGACATGTTCTTCTAGGAGAGAAACACCTCAGGAGATGGACCTGTCCACCCAGGACAGGTGCACCTCAGAAGATGGACATGTCCACCCAAGACAGGTGCACCTCAGAAGAAGGACATGTTCACCTAGGAGAGAAACACCTCAGGAGATGGACAGGTCCACCCAAGATGGACATGTCAACCTAGGAGAGAAACACCTCAGGAGATAGACTTGTCCACCCAGGATAGGTGCACCTCAGGAAATGGACATATCCATCCAAGACAGGTGCACCCCAGGAGATGGACATGTCCACCTAGGAGAGAAACCCCTCAGGTGATGGACCTCTCCACCCAGGACAGGTGCACCGCAGGAGATGGACATGTCCCCTCAAAACAGGTGCACCTCAGGAGATGGACATGTCCAGTTAGGAGAGAAACACCTCAGGAGATGGACATGCCCACCTAGGGCAGGTGCACCTCAGGAGATGGACATGTCCACCTAGGAGAGAAACACCTCAGGAGATGGAGATGTCCACCCAGAACAGGTGCACCTCAGGGGATGGGTATGTCCACCTAAGACAGGTGTACCTCAGGAGACGGACATGTTCTTCTAGGAGAGAAACACCTCAGGAGATGGACCTGTCCATCCAGGACAGGTGCACCTCAGAAGATGGACATGTCCACCCAAGACAGGTGCACATCAGAAGAAGGACATGTTCACCTAGGAGAGAAACACCTCAGGAGCTGGACAGGTCCACCCAAGATGGACATGTCAACCTAGGAGAGAAACACATCAGGTGATAGACTTGTCCACCCAGGATAGGTGCACCTCAGGAAATGGGCATATCCACCCAAGACAGGTGCACCCCAGGAGATGGACATGTCCACCTAGGAGAGAAACCCCTCAGGTGATGGACCTCTCCACCCAGGACAGGTGCACTACAGGAGATGGACATGTCCCCTCAAAACAGTTGCACCTCAGGAGATGGACATGTCCAGTTAGGAGAGAAACACCTCAGGAGATGGACATTTCCTTCCAGGACAGGTGCACCTCAGGAGATGGACATGTCCACCCAGGACAGGCGCACCTCAGGAGATGGGTCCACCCAGGGCAGGTGCACCTCAGTAGATGGACATGTCCACCCAAGACAAGGGCACCTCACGAGATGGACATGTCAAACTAGGAGAGAAACACCTCAGGAGATGGACATGTCCACCCAGGGCACGTGCACCTCAGGAGACGGACATGTCCACCTAGGAGAGAAACACCTCAGGAGATGGGCCTGTCAACCTAGGAGAGAAACACCTCAGGAGATGGACAGGTCCACCCAAGATGGACATGTCATCCTAGGAGAGAAACACCTCAGGAGATGGACATGTCCACCCAGGATAGGTTCACCTCAGGAAATGGACATATCCACCCAACACAGGTGCACCCCAGGAGAAGGATATGTCCACCTAAGAGAGAAACCCCTCAGGTGATGGACCTCTCCACCCAGGACAGGTGCACCGCAGCAGATGGACATGTCCACCCAAGACAGGTGCACCTCAGAAGAAGGACATGTTCACCTAGGAGAGAAACACCTAAGGAGATGGACATGTCCACCCAAGACAGGTGCACCTCAGGAGATAGACATATCCACCTAAGACAGGTGTACCTCAGGAGATGGACATGTTCTTCTAGGAGAGAAACCCTTTAGGAGATGGACATGTCCACCCAGGACAGGTGAACCTCAGGGGATGGACATGTCCACCCAAGACAGACGAATCTCAGGAGATGGACATGTCAACATAGGAGAGAAACACTTCAGGAGAAGGACATGTCCACCCAGGACAGGTGCACCTCGGGAGATGGACATGTCCACCCAAACAGGTGTAACTCAGGAGATGGACATGTTCTCCTAGGAGAGAAACACCTCAGGAGATGGACCTGTCCACCCAGGACAGGTGCACCTCAGGAGATGGACATGACCACCCAAGATAGGTGCACCTCAGTAGAAGGACATGTTCACCTAGGAGAGAAACACCTCAGGAGATGGCCATATCCACCTAGGAGAGAAACACCTCAGGAGATGGACATGTCAACTCAGGACAGGTACACCTCAGGGGATGGACATGTCCACCCAAGACAGGTGAACCTCAGGCGATGGACATGTCAACCTATGAGAGAAACACTTCAGGAGATGGACATGTCCACCCATGACAGGTGCACCTCAGGAGATGGACATGTCCACCCAAGACATGTGCACCTCAGGAGATGGACATGTCAACCTAGGTGACAAACACCTCAGGAGATGGACATGTCCGCCGAGGACAGGTGCACCTCAGGAGGTGGACATGTCCATCCAGGGCAGGTGCACCTCAGGTGCACCTCAGGAGATGGACATCTCCACCTAGGAGAGAAACACCTCAGGAGATGGACATGTCCACCTAGGAGAAAAACACCTCAGGAGATGGACAGGTCCACCCAAGATGGACATGTCAAACTAAGAGAGAAACACCTCAGGAGATGGACATTTCCATCCAGGACAGGTGCACCTCAGGAGATGAACATGTCCACCCAGGACAGGCGCACCTCAGGAGATGGGTCCACCCAGGGCAGGTGCACCTCAGGATATGGACATGTCCACCCAAAACAGGGGCACCTCACGAGATGGACCTGTCGACCTAGGAGAGAAACACCTCAGGAGATGGACAGGTCCACCCAAGATGGACATGTCAACCTAGGAGAGAAACACCTAAGGAGATGGACATGTCCACCCAAGACAGGTGCACCTCAGGAGATGGACATATCCACCTAGGAGAGAAACCCTTTAGGAGATGGACATGTCCACCCAGGACAGGTGCACCTCAGGGGATGGACATGTCCACCCAAGACAGACGAATCTCAGGAGATGGACATGTCAACATAGGAGAGAAACACTTCAGGAGAAGGACATGTCCACCCAGGCCAGGTGCACCTCGGGAGATGGACATGTCAACCCAAGACAGGTGTAACTCAGGAGATGGACATGTTCTCCTAGGAGAGAAACACCTCAGGAGATGGACATGTCCACTCAGGACAGGTACACCTCAGGGGATGGACATGTCCACCCAAGACAGGTGAACCTCAGGCGATGGACATGTCAACCTATGAGAGAAACACCTCAGGAGATGGACATGTCCACCCATGACAGGTGCACCTCAGGAGATGGACATGTCCACCCAAGACAGGTGCACCTCAGGAGATGGACATGTCAACCTAGGAGACAAACACCTCAGGAGATGGACATGTCCGCCCAGGACAGGTGCACCTCAGGAGATGGACACGTCCATCCAGGGCAGGTGCACCTCAGGTGCACCTGAGGAGATAGACATGTCCACCCAAGACAAGTGCACCTAAGGAGATGGACATGTCCACCTAGGAGAGAAACACCTCACGAGATGGACATGTCCACCCAAGACAGGTGCACCTCAGGAGATGGACATGTCCACCTAGGAGAAAAACACCTCAGGGATGGACATATCCATCCAGGACCGGGGCACCTCAGGGGATGGACACGTCTACCAAAGACAGGTGCACCTCAGGAAACAGACATGTTCACCTAGGAGAAAAACACCTCAGGAGATGGACAGGTCCACCCAAGATGGACATGTCAACCTAGGAGAGAAACACCTCAGGAGATGGACATTTCCATCCAGGACAGGTGCACCTCAGGAGATGGACATGTCCACCCAGGACAGGCGCACCTCAGGAGATGGGTCCACCCAGGGCAGGTGCACTTCAGGAGATGGACATGTCCACCCAAGACAGGGGCACCTCACGAGATGGACATGTCAACCTACGAGAGAAACACCTCAGGAGATGGACAGGTCCACCCAAGATGCACATGTCAACCTAGGAGAGAAACACCTCAGGAGATGGACATTTCCATCCAGGACAGGTGCACCTCAGGAGATGGACATGTCCACCCAGGACAGGCGCACCTCAGGAGATGGGTCCACCCAGGGCAGGTGCACTTCAGGAGATGGACATGTCCACCCAAGACAGGGGCACCTCACGAGATGGACATGTCAACCTACGAGAGAAACACCTCAGAAGATGGACATGTCCGCCCAGGGCAGGTGCAACTCAGGAGACGGACATGTCCACCTAGGAGAGAAACACCTCAGGAGATGGACCTGTCGACCTAGGAGAGAAACACCTCAGGAGATGGACAGGTCCACCCAAGATGGACATGTCAACCTAGGAGAGAAACACCTCAGGAGATAGACTTGTCCATCCAGGACAGGTGCACCTCAGGAGATGGACATGTCATCCTAGGAGAGAAACACCTCAGGAGATGGACATGTCCACCCAGGATAGGTGCACCTCAGGATATGGACATGTCCACCCAAGACAGGTGCATCGCAGGAGATGGACATGTCCCCTCAAAACAGGTGCACCTCAGGAGATGGACATGTCCAGTTAGGAGAGAAACACCTCAGGAGATGGACATGTCCACCTGGGGCAGGTGCACCTCAGGAGATGGACATGTCCACCTAGGAGAGAAACTCCTCAGGAGATGGACCTGTCCACCCAGGACAGGTGCACCTCAGGAGATGCACATGTCCACCCAAGACAGGTGCACCGCAGGAGAAGGACATGTTCACCTAGGAGAGAAACACCTCAGGAGATGGACATATCCACCCAAGACAGGTGCACCTCAGGAGATGGACCTATCCACCTAGGAGAGAAACACCTCAGGAGATGGACATGTCTACCCAGGACAGGTGCACCTCAGGGGATGGACATGTCCACCCAAGACAGACGAACCTCAGGAGATGGACATGTCAACATAGGAGCGAAACACTTCAGGAGAAGGACATGTCCACCCAGGCAGGTGCACCTCGGGAGATGGACATGTCCACCCAAGTCAGGTGTAACTCAGGAGATGGACATGTTCTCCTAGGAGAGAAACACCTCAGGAGATGGACCTGTCCACCCAGGACAGGTGCACCTCAGGAGATGGACATGTCCACCCAAGATAGGTGCCCCTCAGTAGAAGGACATGTTCACCTAGGAGAGAAACACCTCAGGCGATGGACATGTTCACCCAGAACAGGTACACATCAGGAGATGGACATATCCACCTAGGAGAGAAACACCTCAGGAGATGGACATGTCCACTCAGGACAGGTGCACCTCAGGGGATGGACATGTCCACCCAAGACAGGTGAACCTCAGGAGATGGACATGTCAACCTATGAGAGAAACACCTCAGGAGATGGACATGTCCACCCATGACAGGTGCACCTCAGGAGAAGGACATGTCCACCCAAGGTAGGTGCCCCTCAGTAGAAGGACATGGTCACCTAGGAGAGAAACACCTCAGGCGATGGACATGTTCACCCAGAACAGGTGCACATCAGGAGATGGACATATCCACCTAGTAGAGAAACACCTCAGGAGATGGATATGTCCACTCAGGACAGGTGCACCTCAGGGGATGGAAATGTCCACCCAAGACAGGTGCCCCTCAGTAGAAGGACATGTTCACCTAGGAGAGAAACACCTCAGGCGATGGACATGTTCACCCAGAACAGGTACACATCAGGAGATGGACATATCCACCTAGGAGAGAAACACCTCAGGAGATGGACATGTCCACTCAGGACAGGTGCACCTCAGGGGATGGACATGTCCACCCAAGACAGGTGAACCTCAGGAGATGGACATGTCAACCTATGAGAGAAACACCTCAGGAGATGGACATGTCCACCCATGACAGGTGCACCTCAGGAGAAGGACATGTCCACCCAAGGTAGGTGCCCCTCAGTAGAAGGACATGGTCACCTAGGAGAGAAACACCTCAGGCGATGGACATGTTCACCCAGAACAGGTGCACATCAGGAGATGGGCATATCCACCTAGTAGAGAAACACCTCAGGAGATGGATATGTCCACTCAGGACAGGTGCACCTCAGGGGATGGAAATGTCCACCCAAGACAGGTGAACCTCAGGAGATGGACATGTCAACCTATGAGAGAAACACCACACGAGATGGACATGTCCACCCAAGACAGGTGCACCTCAGGAGATGGACATGTCAACCTAGGAGACAAACACCTCAGGAGATGGACATGTCCGCCCAGGACAGGTGCACCGCAGGAGATGGACATGTCCATCCAGGGCAGGTGCACCTCAGGTGCACCTGAGGAGATGGACATGTCCACCCAAGACAAGTGCACCTCAGGAGATGAACATGTTCACGTAGGAGAGAAACACCTCAGGAGATGGACAGGTCCAACCAAGATGGACATGTCAACCCAGGAGAGAAACACCTCAGGAGATGGGCATGTCCACCCAGGACAGGTGCACCTCAGGGGATGGACATGTCCACCCAGGACAGGTGCACCTCAGGAGATGGACATGTCCATCCAGGACAGGCGCACCTCAGGAGATGGACATGTCAACCTAGGAGGCAAACACCTCAGGAGATGGACATGTCCAGCCAAGACAGGTGCACCTCAGGAGAAGGACATATCCACCCAAGACAGGTGCATCTGAGGAGATGGACATGTCCACCCAGTACAGGTGCACCTCAGGAGATTGACATGTCCACCTAGGAGAGAAACACCTAAAGAGATGGACATGTCCACCCAAGACAGGTGCACCTCAGGAGATGGACCAGTCCACCTAGGAGAGAAACACCTAAGGAGATGGGCATGTCCACCCAGGACAGGTGCACCTCAGGGGATGGACATGTCCACCCAGGACAGGTGCACCTCAGGGGATAGACTTGTACACCTAGGAAAGAAACACCTCAGGAGATGGACATGTCCACTCAGGACAGGTGCACCTCAGGGGATGGATATGTCCACCCAAGACAGGTGCACCTCAGGAGATGGACTTGTCCACCTAGGAGAGAAACACCTCGGGAGATGGACATGTCCACCCAGGACAGGTGCATTTCAGGAGATGGACTTGTCAACCCAAGACAGGTGCACCGCAGGAGAAGGACATGTCAACCTAGGAGAGAATCACCTCAGGAGATGGACCTGTTCACCCAGGACAGGTGCACCTCAGGAGATGGACATGTCCATCAAAAACAGGTGCACCTCAGGAGATGGACTTGTCAACCTAGGAGACAAACACCTCAGGAGATGGACTTGTCCGGCCAGGACACGTGCACCTCAGGAGATGGACATGTCCATCCAGGACAGGTGCAGCTCAGGAGATGGACATGTTCACCCAAGACAGGGGCACCTCACGAGATGGACATGTCAACCTACGAGAGAAACACCTCAGGGGATGGACATGTCCACCCAGGGCAGGTGCAACTCAGGAGACTGACATGTCCACCTAGGAGAGAAACACCTCAGGAGATGGACCTGTCGACCTAGGAGAGAAACACCTCAGGAGATGGACAGGTCCACCCAAGATGGACATGTCAACCTAGGAGAGAAACACCTCAGGAGATAGACTTGTCCATCCAGGACAGGTGCACCTCAGGAGATGGACATGTCATCCTAGGAGAGAAACACCTCAGGAGATGGACATGTCCACCCAGGATAGGTGCACCTCAGGAGATGGACATGTCCACCCAAGACAGGTGCATCGCAGGAGATGGACATGTCCCCTCAAAACAGGTGCACCTCGGGAGATGGACATGTCCAGTTAGGAGAGAAACACCTCAGGAGATGGACATGTCCACCTGGGGCAGGTGCACCTCAGGAGATGGACATGTCCACCTAGGAGAGAAACTCCTCAGGAGATGGACCTGTCCACCCAGGACAGGTGCACCTCAGGAGATGGACATGTCCACCCAAGACAGGTGCACCTCAGGAGAAGGACACGTTCACCTAGGAGAGAAACACCTCAGGAGATGGACATATCCACCCAAGACAGGTGCACCTCAGGAGATGGACATATCCACCTAGGAGAGAGACACCTCAGGAGATGGACATGTCTACCCAGGACAGGTGCACCTCAGGGGATGGACATGTCCAGCCAAGACAGACGAACCTCAGGAGATGGACATGTCAACATAGGAGCGAAACACTTCAGGAGAAGGACATGTCCACTCAGGCAGGTGCACCTCGGGAGATGGACATGTCCACCCAAGTCAGGTGTAACTCAGGAGATGGACATGTTCTCCTAGGAGAGAAACACCTCAGGAGATGGACCTGTCCACCCAGGACAGGTGCACCTCAGGAGATGGACATATCTACCTAGGTGAGAAACACCTCAGGAGATGGACATGTCCACTCAGCACAGGTGCACCTCAGGGGAAGGACATGTCCACCCAAGACAGGTGAACCTCAGGAGATGGACATGTCAACCTATGAGAGAAACACCACACGAGATGGACATGTCCACCCAAGACAGGTGCACCTCAGGAGATGGACATGTCAACCTAGGAGACAAACACCTCAGGAGATGGACATGTCCGCCCAGGACAGGTGCACCGCAGGAGATGGACATGTCTATCCAGGGCAGGTGCACCTCAGGTGCACCTGAGGAGATGGACATGTCCACCCAAGACAAGTGCACCTCAGGAGATGAACATGTTCACCTAGGAGAGAAACACCTCAGGAGATGGACAGGTCCAACCAAGATGGACATGTCAACCTAGGAGAGAAACACCTCAGGAGATGGGCATGTCCACCCAGGACAGGTGCACCTCAGGGGATGGACATGTCCACCCAGGACAGGTGCACCTCAGGAGATGGACATGTCCATCCAGGACAGGCGCACCTCAGGAGATGGACATGTCAACCTAGGAGGCAAACACCTCAGGAGATGGACATGTCCAGCCAAGACAGGTGCACATCAGGAGAAGGACATATCCACCCAAGACAGGTGCATCTGAGGAGATGGACATGTCCACCCAGTACAGGTGCACCTCAGGAGATGGACCAGTCCACCTAGGAGAGAAACACCTAAGGAGATGGGCATGTCCACCCAGGACAGGTGCACCTCAGGGGATGGACATGTCCACCCAGGACAGGTGCACCTCAGGGGATGGACTTGTACACCTAGGAAAGAAGCACCTCAGGAGATGGACATGTCCACTCAGGACAGGTGCACCTCAGGGGATGGATATGTCCACCCAAGACAGGTGCACCTCAGGAGATGGACTTGTCCACCTAGGAGAGAAACACCTCGGGAGATGGACATGTCCACCCAGGACAGGTGCATTTCAGGAGATGGACTTGTCCACCCAAGACAGGTGCACCGCAGGAGAAGGACATGTCAACCTAGGAGAGAATCACCTCAGAGATGGACCTGTTCACCCAGGACAGGTGCAGCTCAGGAGATGGACATGTCCACCAAAAACAGGTGCATCTCAGGAGATGGACTTGTCAACCTAGGAGACAAACACCTCAGGAGATGGACGTGTCCGGCCAGGACATGTGCACCTCAGGAGATGGACATGTCCACCTAAGACAGGTGCATCTCAGGAGATGGACATGTCCATCCAGGACAGGTGCACCTCAGGAGATGGACATGTTCACCTAGGAGAGAAACACCTCAGGAGATGGACATGTCCACCCAAGACAGGTGAACCTCAGGAGATGGGCAAGTCCACCCAGGTAGAGACAGGTTGACCCGCCTCATCATCCCTTGTCTAGGGCCATCCTGGGGTCTCACCCCCACCCTTGGTTCTCACTGTCCTGCACTGCACTGTCCTGCAGGGGTGGGGGGTCTCACCCAACCCCTGGGGTTCACTGTCCTGCTCCTGCACCAGGCCCCCGCCATGTCACCCTCTTCTCTCCGTCCTCCGGTGTGTTTCCTCACCTGTCGAGGCCCCTTCTGAGCATCCCTCACCCCGTCCTCCCTCGCGGCCTCACCTGTCCGACCCCCCTCCTGCCAGGTTCTCGCCCCCCCCTTCTCATGCCCTCCCACCTCCTCCTAGGTTCTCTCCCTTCCTACGCCCCCCCCTCCGGCCCCCACCCCCCACGGGGCAGGTTCTCACCCCTCCCCCAGAGAGGGTCGGTGTCGGATTTGTTTGCTGAGGCCGGATTCCTCCCTCTCAGGTTGTTTGCTGAGACAGACGGACGGACAGACCTGCTTCCGGCTAATGGAGGGGGGAATCCATCACTGTTGGGACCACTGTTGGGGGGGGGATCACTGTCCGGGGGGGGAGCTTCTCTGCCAACTCCAGGCCCCTCCGCACCGGATCCAACACCACCCACACCACAGCCCTGTATGTGGTGCCAGCCAACCCGTGCACGTCACCACCAGGAGCCAAGTTGTATAGCGCTGTGAGACTGCACCGCCCTACAAGAAAAGGGCCTCTACTGTACATCACTACGAAGAGGAGGCGCTACACTGTACCGTCCTACCCGAAAAGGAGTTACACTGTACAGTGCTGCGAAGAAGATGCGCTACACTATACCGTCCTACCAGAAAAGCACCTCTAGTCTACAGCGCTGCGAAGAAGAGGCGCTACATGGTGCAGTCCTGCCAGAAAATCACCTCTGCTATACAGCGCTGCGAAGAAGAGGCGCTACACTGTACCGTCCTACCAGAAAAGCACCTCTACTGTACAGCGCTGCGAAGAAGAGGCGCTACGTTGTCACGTCCTAATAGAAAAGGGGCCTTTGCTGTACAGCGCTGCAAAGAAGATTACCGCCCTGTGAGGAAGACACTAGACAGTACTGTCCTATGAGAGAGGAGCTAGACAGTACTGCCCCGTGAGGAGGAGACACTAGACGGTACTGACCCGTGAGGAAGAGACACTAGACCGTACTGCCCCGTGAGGAAGAGACACTAGACCGTACTGCCCCGTGAGGAAGAGACACTAGACGGTGAGGAAGAGACACTAGACGGTACTGCCCTGTGAGGGAGAGACACTAGACGGTACTGCCCCGTGAGGAAGAGACACTAGACAGTACTGCCCCGTGAGGAGGAGACACTAGACCGTACTGCCCCGTGAGGAAGAGACACTAGACCGTACTGCCCCGTGAGGAGGAGACACTAGACCGTACTGCCCCGTGAGGAGGAGACATTAGACGGTACTGCCCCGTGAGGAAGAGACACTAGACCGTACTGCCCCGTGAGGAAGAGACACTAGACGGTACTGCCCTGTGAGGGAGAGACACTAGACGGTACTGCCCCGTGAGGAAGAGGCACTAGACCGTACTGCCCCGTGAGGAAGAGACACTAGACAGTACTGCCCCGTGAGGAAGAGACACTAGACGGTGAGGAAGAGACACTAGACGGTACTGCCCGTGAGGAAGAGACACTAGACGGTACTGCCCCGTGAGGAAGAGACACTAGACCTTACTGCCCCGTGAGGAAGAGACACTAGACCGTACTGCCCCGTGAGGAAGAGACACTAGACCGTACTGCCCCATGAGGAGGAGACACTAGACGGTACTGCCCCGTGAGGAAGAGACACTAGACGGTACTGCCCCGTGAGGAAAAGACATTAGACGGTACTGCCCCGTGAGGAAGAGACACTAGACGGTACCGCCCTGTGAGGAAGAGACACTAGACAGTACTGTCCTATGAGAGAGGAGCTAGACAGTACTGCCCCGTGAGGAGGAGACACTAGACCGTACTGCCCCGTGAGGAAGAGACACTAGACGGTACTGCCCCGTGAGGAAGAGACACTAGACGGTACTGCCCCGAGAGGAAGAGACACTAGACGGTACTGCCCTGTGAGGAAGAGACACTAGACGGTACTGTCCTATGAGAGAGGAGCTAGACAGTACTGCCCCATGAGGAAGAGACACTAGACGGTACTGCCCCGTGAGGAAGAGACACTAGATGGTACTGCCCTGTGAGGAAGAGACACTAGACGGTACTGCCCCGTGAGGAAGAGACACTAGACGGTACTGTCCTATGAGAGAGGAGCTAGACAGTACTGCCCCGTGAGGAAGAGACACTAGACGGTACTGCCCAGTGTGGAGGAGACACTAGACTTACTGCCCCGTGAGGAGGAGACACTAGACCGTACTGCCACGCGAGGAGGAGACACTAGACCGTACTGCCCCGTGAGGAGGAGACACTAGACGGTACTGCCCCGTGAGGAAGAGACACTAGACGGTACTGCCCCGTGAGGAAGAGACACTAGACGGTACTGCCCCGTGAGGAGGAGACACTAGACCGTACTGCCCCGTGAGGAGGAGACACTAGACCGTACTGCCCCGTGAGGAGGAGACACTAGACCGTACTGCCCCGTGAGGAGGAGACACTAGACCGTACTGCCCCAAGAGGAAGAGACACTAGACCGTATTGCCCCGTGAGGAGGAGACACTAGACCGTACTGCCCTGTGAGAGAGAGAGAAACACTAGACCGTACTGCCCTGTGAGAGAGACACTAGACCATACTGCCCTGTGAGAGAGACACTAGACCATAATGCCCTGTGAGAGAGAGAGAGAGAGAGACACTAGAACGTACTGCCCTATGAGAGGGACACTAGACAGTACTACCCTGTGAGGAAGAGACACTAGACCGTACTGCCCTGTAAGCAGAGACACTAGACCGTACTGCCCTGTGAGCAGAGACACTAGACCGCACTGCTCTGTGAGAGAGAGACACTAGACCGTACTGCCCTGTGAGCAGAGACACCAGACAGTACTGCCCTGTGAGGGAGTCACTAGATAGTGCTGCCCTATGAGCAGAGACACTAGACAGTACTAGAGACACTAGACCGTACCTCCCTGTGAGAACGAGACATTAGACAGTACTGCCCTAGGAGGAGGAGTCATTAGACAGTACTGCCCTATGAGGAGGAGACACCAGACAGTACTACCTTATGAGAGAGTCACTATACCGTATTGCCCTGTGAGAGAGTCACTAGATAGTACTGCCCTATGAGGAAGAGACACTAGACCGTACTGCCCTGTGAGAAAGAGACAGTAGACAGTTCTGCCCGCAAGGAAGAGACACTAGACAGTACTAGAGACACTAGACAGTACTAGCAACACTAGCCCGTACTGCCCTGTGAGAAAGAGACAGTCGACAGTACTTCCCTAGGAGGAAGAGACACTAGACACCACTAGAGACACTAGACAGTACTAGAGACACTAGACAGTACTAGCAACACTAGACAGTACTGCCCCGTGAGAAAGAGACAGTCGACAGTACTGCCCTAGGAGGAAGAGACACTAGACAGTACTAGAGACACTAGACAGTACTAGCGACACTAGACAGTACTGCCCTGTGAGAAAGAGACAGTCAACAGTACTTCCCTAGGAGGAAGAGACACTAGACAGTACTAGAGACACTAGACAGTACTAGCGACACTAGACAGTACTGCCCCGTGAGAAAGAGACAGTCGACAGTACTGCCCTAGGAGGAAGAGACACTAGACAGTACTAGAGACACTAGACAGTACTAGCGACACTAGACAGTACTGCCCTGTGAGGAAGAGACAGTCGACAGTACTAGAGACACTAGACAGTACTAGCAACACTAGACAGTACTGCCCCGTGAGAAAGAGACAGTCGACAGTTCTGCCCTAGGATGAAGAGACACTAGACAGTACTAGAGACACTAGACAGTACTAGCGACACTAGACAGTACTGCCCTGTGAGGAAGAGACGCTAGACTGACCCTAGACATGAGACTCTCCTAGTGATTGTATAACAACTCCATACACTCTTGTGGGGGACAACCCTTCTATTCCATTTTTTTAGTATATGGTTTGGCCCCCCTATAGGGCCCTTGCTAATTTATGCTTTTGCTGAGTACTTACCAGTGTATATTTTGTGTGTTCATACCTGCAGGGAGAGATATAGCAATGGAAGTGTAGTCTAGTGTGCCTATAATAAAATACTTTTATCTTTGCAACGCTGTGTGGATCCTTTCAAGTGTGATAAGTTGCTGTGTGACTGCTGTGGTATTGTAAGTGCTTTACGTGCCTTCTAAACAAGTCTTGGCTGCTCACCACAGCTACCCTAGAGAGCCCTGGCTGTCTAGACACTGTAACACTCACTAAAAGGGTTCCCTGGACCCAGTATAAGATGTAACACCATAGGTGTCCACCACATACCAGGCCAGCTTCCTACACCTCCTTAATCCACTTGGTGCCCCTGCTGCCTGCCCTCAATAGTCACCTTGCTGGCCTTATTCACTCCCACCCGCCCTCCACTTTCCATCTCTGTGTCCTGCCACACTCCGCAGTCTTATGCTGTTGGTTATGCTTCACTGCCTATGACGGCCTGCCATCCATTTTCAGCTTGTGTCTACTACCTCTCTCTCTGCCCTCTCTTTTTTATCTATGTGTCCCACAACTCCCCGCAGCCTCCCTCGGTTGGTTATGCTTCCCTGCCACACCCACAGCCTTCCACAGTTGGTTATGCTTCCCTGCCTCTGAGGGCCTGCCCTCCATTCTCAGCTTGTGTCCATTACCTCTCTCTCTGCCCTCTCTTCTCCATCTACGTGTCCTGCCTCTCCCCGCAGCCTCCTGCTGTTGGTTATGCTTCCCTGCCGCTGACAGCCTGCCCTCCATTCTCAGCTTGTGTCCACTACCTCTCTCTCTGCCCTCTCTTTCCCCATCTACATGTCCTCCCACTACCCGCAGCCTCCCGCGGTTGGTTATGCTTCCCTGCCATACCCTGCAGCCTTTCGGGGTTGGTCATGCTTCCCTGCCTATGCTGCCTTGCCTTCCCTTCTCAGCTTGTGTCCACTACCTCTCTCTCTGCTCTCTCTTCTCCATCTACGTGTCCTGCCTCTCCCCGCAGCCTCCTGCTGTTGGTTATGCTTCCCTGCCGCTGACAGCCTACCCTCCATTCTCAGCTTGTGTCCACTACCTCTCTCTCTGCCCTCTCTTTCCCCATCTACATGTCCTCCCACTACCCGCAGCCTCCCGCGGTTGGTTATGCTTCCCTGCCATACCCTGCAGCCTTTCGGGGTTGGTCATGCTTCCCTGCCTATGCTGCCTTGCCTTCCCTTCTCAGCTTGTGTCCACTTCCTCTCTCTCTGCTCTCTCTTCTCCATCTACGTGTCCTGCCACTCCCCGCAGCCTCCTGCGGTTGGTTATGATTCCCTGACTCTGACAACCTGCCCTCCATTCTCAGCTTGTGTCCACTACCTCTCTCTCTGCCCTCTCTTTCCCCATCTACATGTCCTCCCGCGGTTGGTTATGCTTCCCTGCCATAGCCTGCAGCCTTGCCTTCCCTTCTCAGCTTGTCTCTCCGCCCTCTCTTCTTCATCTGCGTGACCCGGACCCCACCAACCTGCTCTCCATTGTCAGCTTGTTGCCCCTGCCCAGTCCGGTTTTCCCCCTATGGTCAGATTACTGCCCCTGACTCAGACGCCGGCCCTCTATTTTCCATGGGAGTGGTCCTGCCCTCTCCTGCCCTCCCTTTGTGGGCAATTAGGCAGCCCCTGCCCTTGCTAACCTGCCCTGAATGGTCTTCTTGATGTCCGTGCCCCCTCCATCCTTCCCTCCATGGTGCTACCCCAGCTCATGCCACCTGCCCTCCATGATTCACATACTGCCCCTGCCCCCGTCACCTGCCCACTCTCTGCACAGCAGTGGCCTCTCTCACCTGCCCTTCGCAGTCGGCTTGCTGAGCCTGTCCTTGCCGACCTGCCCTCCATGGTCAGCTTGTGGCTCCTGCCCCCCCCTCTCGACCGCCCACCCTCTGCACAGAAGTGGCCTCTCTCACATCCCCTCCATTCTCAGTGGTATGCCACTGCCCCCTCCCTCCTGCCCTCTGTGGTCGTTGAGCTGCCACTGCCCATGTAGACCTGCTCTCTGTGTTCAGTTTGCTGCACTTGAGAGAAGAGGGTCTGGTCGTTAGGCACGCCTGTGTCAAAAACGATATTTTATTTGGACTTATCAGGGTCCGTTTCCTTTCAAAGGTGGCGTCTTCACTGCTGATTACAGCCTACTTCTTGGCAGCCATAATATTGTGAGCCTACACCATACACGTTTTCATACCAGACTCTGATTATGTATGGACTGTATCGTAACGTTGGAGGATACTTTCATCAGAGCTCTTATTAGGATGAAGGAACATTGGAGCCAGGAGCAACCCCACTTGCTATTGGGTCAACCTTCCATAGGTTGTTGATGGTTCTTTGATCTAGTGATTACAAGATTCCGATTTCAAGTTGATTTGACCTGCATTTAGCCTTGAAAATGTCCCTGGAAAGGGACAAAACACGTGTTGGTTGGAACCCTCTCCGATCGAGACTCATAACAGAATAATAATTTTGTTTGTGCTGCTGTATACAGTGTATGTTTGTAGTTTATATGTAAAATAATCTTTTGCTAAATAAAAACACATTCTCCTTTAAAAAACACATTTCTTGAATGCTTTATTCTTGTTTATATTAACTTTTCTACTTCTCCTAAATCTGATATATGTTGTAAGGATTGTACGACTATATTCCTGGTATTCCTGGCCCTTTAAAAAAAAAAAACAATTGGAAAAAAACAGCTATTTGAGACAGATTGTAAGAGTGCTCCACTACGTCTTCTTTTGATATCTCTCCCCCTACACCCTGCCCTGCTACCCCCTCCCACTGCCCCCCCAGGTCTGTTGTGCTGCGACTGCCCCCGCCATCTCCTGGTCATTTTAGCTTTCTAGAGCAGCAACCATAATTGTTGTGACAAAAAGAGCCCCCTCACGTGCTTCCTTCTTAAAGGAATGCTTTAGGTTTTACAGCTTTGATTCCATCAAGATGGCTTCAGGTGTGCCACATCTCTGTCATGAATACACAAGTTAGCGCTCCAGGGCCCTTAGTTATACTTTTTTTGTGCCTCACTTGTGTCATTGTTTGATGCAAAAGCGGCTCAAACTTGCAAAATACGATTATATTTTGTAAGTTTCTACTGCTTGTGCGTCAAAATTTATGGAAATGCGGTGCTCAAAAGTATGAATATGGGCCTAGTTGCTCATGAGATGTCTTTGGGATGCAGCTGTGCACACTCTGGAGTTAGCTGATGCTGCGGCTGGAAGTCCATGTTTCTGTCTGCAAGTGAGAATGATGGATAAAAAGTACATTTCAGAAGTCATAGAAAATGTGTTCTTTTAGCTTTTTAGAGCAAGCCTTATTTTTTATAACAAAAGAAACCGTCTAATGTTGTTCATTTCTTAAGGAAATGATTTTAGTTTTAAGCTTTGGTTCCCGGGGGATGGCTTCAGGTGTGCAACACTTTTGTCATGAATGCAGAATGTTAGCACTCTGTTCATGGAGTACATGTGTTATTCAGTATGTCAGAATTTATTCTCACAGGGCTGAGGAAGGCAATGTGAATTTATGGAAAGAATTCTCTCATTTTAGCTTCTGGAGCACCTTCCATATTCTCTATTAGAAGACCATGAGAGAAAACTGCTTCCTCTCAAACATGGTTCGTCAAATCCCAGCAGAGGATCAGCCTTTTACGCAGGAAGAAATCCCTGCAATTCATAAAATGAGAATGATGCCACCAACAAATGATTTATATTAGAACTAAAGTCTGTTATCACTCTTTATACAAGTTCCTTCTTGTGACCCTCAGACACAGGCTTTC
The DNA here is from genome assembly GCF_031143425.1 of Pleurodeles waltl. Taxonomy (NCBI): domain Eukaryota; kingdom Metazoa; phylum Chordata; class Amphibia; order Caudata; family Salamandridae; genus Pleurodeles; species Pleurodeles waltl. The sequence goes on from NC_090448.1 coordinate 1,186,079,950, forward strand.
AGTGCAGTGCATTCCAATGGGGACCATGTCCCAGGGCCTGTAGTGGCTGCCACAACACATTCAGGCCTGCCCAACCCCCTTTAAACTGGCCAATCAGAGTAGATCAGGACCCCAACAGTCCAGATACCACCAACCTTTTGTGGTGGTTAACCCCTTCACGCCCACACAAACACTTTTTTAAAGGATACTTTCTCAAAAACTGCTAAACAGATTCACACCAAATAACGAAAAGCACATTTTCTGAGTAAAGTTATACGTTTTTGCCAGATTTGGTGCAAATCAGTTAAGTTATTTATTCTGTATCAGAGAGCAAACTTTTCCGTGGGAATTAAAATGAGAGATCAACATTTTGGGACTCCTCCGTGTTTTAGCCCCCACTTGACGGTTCAGCGAAAACTTTCCACGACAGGCCAAAGTGGCTGAAGATTGTTGGGAAAGTTTAGTGCAGATTTATCAAAAGGTGCAGAGAAATAGACGGTGTCCCGTGGTTGGGCTCCCAGGGACAATGGTCCTGATCCGACCTCAGGGCTTTGGGTACCTGGGGCCATTCTATGACTCTTGGTGAGTGCGGCCTCGGTCCTCCTGGGGCTTTTCAGGCTCAAAGAGGGTATCCATGCAGCTCCCTCCCCTTGAATAAAATGACAGCCCCGGGACATGGGGTCCCTGGGGCCTTTTTAAGCTCTGGGTGGAGTGCTATGTGGCCTCCCTCCCCTTTATTAAAATATCGTCCCAGGGGATGGGGATCTTGGTTCACCAAGAGGCTTGGGAAAGCCCAAATGCCTTCACTTTTTTATTTTACTGTGAATTTGTAGCAATTTAACAATAAAAATGTTTTTGGTCCCAGGCAGTATCCCTCAGGGACCCCACCACTAGGCCTAAGGGATCATGGTATTTCTACCCTGCACTCTATGTTCTTGTTTACTTTTTTCCTAGGACATGGAGCTGAGTCCCAAGTCCTAAGATGGCTGCTGCCACACCCTTGTTGATGTGGTGGCTGCCAATCAGATCGCACCAAGAGATGTCAGCCCCATGGATCCTCTAGGGCATGAAATATACAATTTATTTGAGCATTAATTGCTCAAAAACTACTGAACGGATTTATACCAAATCACAAAAACCACTCATTCAGGTCCAGCTTTCTCCCAAATTTGCTGTGAATCTGTTCAGTGGTTTGGGCTGTAGGTGTGTCTAAAGTTCCCACTCGTCCCCACCATGCACAGTTTTTTCATCAATTATTTCACTGCAAATGTCACAATATTATTAACGATCTCATAAAAGAGGTGAATGGTGTAATATCTGGGGTAATTCGCAGTGAATGGTGGGGGTGTGAGTTATAGTTACCTTAGGGTTCAAGTTATAGTTACTTGAAATAACTCTAACTATAACTGGTGAATTTCTGTGGATTTCAGAGTTTAAAACATTATGGTGGTCATTACAACCCTGGCGGTCGGTGTTAAAGCGGCGGTAAAACCGCCAACAGGCCGGCAGAAAAAAAAATTGAATCACGACCGTGGCGGAAACCGCCAACACAGACAGCCACTTTAACACTCCGACCGCCACGGCGGTAGAAACAAACACCACGGCGGTCACCGCCAACAGACAGGCGGAAGACAATGTACCGCCCACATTATTACAAGCCACCTACCCGCCACCTTTTCCGGGGCGAATACACCACGAACAAAAACACGGCGGAAACAGGACTCGGAAGGGAAAACGCTCACCTCTACACATCCCACAAGGAACCAGGATGCCATGGAACCGGAACTTCAGATACTTCCAGCCCTTATCTTCCTGCTCCTCCACCAGGAGCACGAACGCTGGCGGAGAAGACCACGGTGACTACTGCACCTACGACACAGGGCAGGGGGGAGGGAAAAAACTGTGACACACACACGCAACACGCAACACTCCCACCCCACCCTCACCCACGACAACACACACACTTATACATCATGATACATCACAGTTACACCCCTCAACCCCACCCTGGAAAAATGCAAGGACAAAAGGAAATGAGTCAAATGATTGTAATATATACGAAGACAGTAATCAAAAATATATACATATGTTAAGATATTCACACTATAAACAAATATATACACCAAGAATACAAGTCCAAGGGATTCCACTATCATAGTCCGTGGACCACTGGGCCCAAAAGGCATGGGCGAGGCCCACACTCAATACTCGAACAAGAAGGAGAGAACACTGCAGGGGCATCAGATAGAAATAAAACAGGCACCTCAGGGGGAAGGGAAGAGGGGGCACCTCAGCCAGATGAGGGCACGACGCCAGATCCACGGGGGGGCTCCATGCCCACTGTTCAATCCTGGGGAGTGCAAAGCCACAGTCTCTCAAGTCTCTACAGTGGGTGGGATGCTCACTTTTCAATCCTGGGGAGTGCAAAGCCACAGTCTCTCAAGTGGATAACAGTCTCCACTGGTTCTGGAGGGAGCTTGGTGCCCAGAGTGCTTCATCCTGCCAAGGACAGAGGTAGTGGATGTGATACTCCACTGGTTCTGGAGGGGGCTTGGTGCCCAGAGTGCTTCATCCTGCCCGTTGCGGCCTCAGTAGCGTCGGAAGCTATGGCACTCAGTGGCCTGCAATGCTGCTCGCGGCGGTGTCCTGGGCAGCAGGGATGGTGGCGGCGGTGTCCTGGGCAGCGGTGCTTGTTGCGGCAGTGTCCTGGGCAGTGGTGCTTGTTGCGGCGGTGTCCTGGGCAGCGGTGCTGCTGGCGGCGGTGTCCTGGGCAGCGGGGCCGGTGGTGGTCTTGTCCGCCGTGCAGATCTTCCCAGACTTGCTGGTTTTACTGTGCCCCTTCCCCACCTTGGATGGTGGTGCAGCTGTCTCCACACTCCCAACTGTACCCCTGGGAGCAGCTCTGGTGGCTGATTGCTTTTCAGGTGGGGGACTGTCCGTGCTCTGGCTCCGTGCCACACTGGCTGCCCTGCTGCCTGGCGCACTCCAGAAGCCGGTTACTACTGGCACCACTGTTCCCGCAGATGTTGTGGCTGAGGTGCTGGGTTGGGACCTGGAGAGTTAGGCCCTAGGAGACGGACGGGGTGGGGGAGGTGAGAGAAAAAGGTCAAGGTTGGACAGGAAAAGTTTCTTAGGAACACTGGGACGGGTAGCTGGAGGGGGTTTGGGAGTGGAGGAAGAGGTAGTGGTTGTAGGAGGTGTACGTTTGGTGACCTTGGGTGAAGGTGCATGGGCTGGAGGCTGTCGTGAGGTGGATGGCTGTTGGGTGGGTGTGTGGCTGCGTTTGTGCACTTTGGGAGGTGGCCTGACAGACACACTGGGAGAGGAACCAGGGGACGCGTGAATGGTAGTGGGGGTGGTGAGTGCACGTGAGCAGGGTGTGGTGGTGGGTGTGCTGGTGATGGACGTAGTGGCTGAGGATGTAGTGCATGCAGGTGTGAGTGGAGACGAGACAGGGAGGGAGGAGGGAGACGAGGAGGAGGGGGACACAGTGGAGGCAGTGGATGTTGGTGTGTCTGCATGTGTGTGATGCTTGCGTGAGTGCCTGTGGGATGTGTGGTGCTTATGTTTGCCTGAGCTTCCCTTGTGTGTTGAGGTGTGTGCATGCTGGTCTGATGGTAGGCTGAGGTACAGGGGTTTGGGTCTGGGTGGAGGAAGTTGGAGGGGGGAGGCAAGAGACAAGGCCAATGGCTGCCATCAGTGCTGAGGCCAGAGTCTGAAAAGCTCACTGATGGGCTGCCTGACCAGAGTGAATGCCCTCCAGGTATGCATTGGTTTGTTGCAACTGCCTCTCTACACCCTGGATGGCATTTAAAATGGTAGACTGCCCAACAGTGAGGGACCTGAGGAGGTCAATGGCCTCCTCACTGAGGGAAGCAGGGGTGACAGGGGCAGGGGCTGAGGTGCCTGGGGCGAAGGGTATGCCCACCCTCCTGGGTGAGCGGGCACAGGGCAAACGCTGAGGGGCTGCTGGGAGGGCGGTGCTGGTAGGGGTGGTGGTGCCTGTACCTGTAGATGCGGGGGGCACAGAGGGGCCCGCCACCGCAAGGGAGCTCCCATCAGAGGAGGAGTCTGTATCACTGGTGTCAGCTCCTGTCCCCGCCATGGAGCTCCCCTCGCCCTCCGTCCCACTGGTAAATTCAGACTCCGTTGTGTCGCCCTCCAGGGCCATGTGGGATGCAGCTCGATCCTGCTCCGGTGCCACTGCTCCTCCGCCTGATGATGCTAATGCACACAAGAACAGGGAGACCACAAAAAGGGGCGGGGGAAGACAGAAGAAAGACATGTTGGGTGCATGCAATACTGCTACAGTTGGCGGACACTACCGACAGAGAAGCCCCCAGCACTACGCCGCACTCTTGGAGTTCCATATTCAATCCCAGGGACATGGCTTACAAGGCTATGCCCGATTGCTGGACACATGGATGTCACAGGAGCCTGACTAGGTGTAGTTGGCACTGTACACAGGTGGGGTGGGGTGCCACAGGGCCTGCCTGAAGTGGGGAACTTAACTACCAAACTCGCCCTGGCCTAAGGACACCCACAGCCCACCTCCCCCACCCAGACACCTACAATGCGCGCTGATTGAGAGTGTACTCACCCCCTTGTGTCTGCTGTGATGCCCTCAAGTGCCCATCCAAGTCCAGATATGCCACCGCCAGGATCCTGAACTTCAGGGGGGTCATGGTGCGACGGGCACCCCTCCCACATTGGGAGACCATCCCCAGCTGGGTCTCCGCCGTCTTCTTGCTCCAGCGGCGAAAGTCCTCCCATCGTTTCCGGCAGTGGGTGCTCCGTCTGTGGTCGACCCCCAGGGTCCGGACTTCCTTGGCGATGGCACGCTAAATATCCTTCTTCTGGTGGGCGCTGACCTACAGGAATAGTACAGGGGAAAAAGATAAGTTATTACCGTCCGCACGTCACAGTTATTGGCCCGCATCCCTACCCTTGCCATGACGCACATGCACTCACCGTCGTTTCATGCACGCCTCATTCTCACCCCCCCCTATCTTTCATCCACACCACTCCACACAGGCACTGCCCATACAGCATGCTCACAGTGTATTTTCCTGTTTGTCTGGAGCACCGTAGAGTAGCGTGTACTGGGGGAGGACCCTATCCACGAGTTTCTCCAACTCCTCCGTGCTGAAGGCAGGGGCCCTTTCCCCAGTCGCATGAGCCATTGTCTCTTCCAGACTGAGGTCACAGCAGCACTTGCAGTGCAGGTCCTCTCCTATCGAAGATCAGGTATCAAGTGATTGAACAGAGAGAAAATGGCAGTCACGTCCGCAGCGGTGCGTACCGTCACCGCCGGCGTACATTGTCATTGGCTCCTGGGACCCAGAGGGTCCAATGTTAACCAATGCAGGATTGCTCCGCGGTCTTCGACCGCCTACCGCGACGGTGTACAACGCCAGCGCAGTTACCTCATATCCCCTTGTCCCACTTTACAGGTCAGGCAGCCACCATTTCAGGGGGCCACATGGCATTAATTTTAAATGCGTCACACATATCTAGGCCTTGTCTAAACACTCATACAGGCATTTGTCAATTTGCTAATATTTCTGAGTATGCTGTGTTTACGTACCTCAAAGTTGGTTGACTCTCTGCTCGCTGTTCTCCTCCATAGGCACCGTCCGCTGGGGCATGTGAGGAGATGGCGGCATCCTCCGGTGTACAGACCGCTGGTGGACCTGTCGACAATGGAGGAGCAACATGTGATCATCACCTACAGGCTTGATCGTGCCACAATCCTGGAACTGTGTGCCCAGTTGGAGCCAGACCTGATGTCAGCTATCCGCCATCCCACAGGAATCCCCCCTCAAGTGCAGGTGCTGTCAGTACTCCATTTCCTAGCAAGTGGGTCATTTCAAACTACAGTGGCCATAGCATCAGGGATGTCCCAGCCTATGTTTTCCAACGTGTTGTCCAGAGTGTTGTCTGCCTTGCTGAAACACATGCAGAGCTACATCGTTTTCCCTCAGGTGGAGGATTTGCCTACAGTGAAAGGTGACTTCTATGCCCTCGGACATATCCCCAACATCATAGGTGCCATTGATGGGACACATGTGGCCTTGGTCCCCCCCACGCAGGAGTGAACAGGTGTACAGAAACCAAAAATGTTACCATTCGATGAATGTGCAGATGGTGTGTTTGGCAGACCAGTACATCCCCCACGTGAACGCCAAATTCCCAGGCTCAGTGCATGACGCTTACATTTTGAGAAATATCAGCATCCCTTATGTGATGGAGCAACTCCAGAGGCACCGTGTGTGGCTATTAGGTGAGGACATGGACCCAATACAGTGTGAATAGGTGCCTGGGGTTGTCCCTAAGGGTTAGTGTGTGTCTAACAGTTGTCCCTCGACATTTCCAGGTGACTCTGGCTACCCCAACCTGTCATGGCTACTGACCCCAGTGTGGAATCTCAGGACAAGGGCAGAGGAACGCTACAATGAGGCCCATGGGCGAACTAGGAGGGTTATAGAGAGGACCCTCGGCCTCCTGAAGGCCAGGTTCCGGTGCCTCCATATGACAGGTGGTTCCCTATTCTACTCACCAAAGAAGGTGTGCCAGATCATCGTGGCCTGCTGTTTGCTTCACAACTTGGCTTTGCGACGACAGGTGCCTTTTCTGCAGGAGGATGGCCCAGATGGAGGTGTTGTGGCAGCTGTGGAGCCTGTGGAGCCTGTGGACAGTGAAGACGAGGAAGCAGAAGAAGAGAACATCGACAAAGGGAACACGGTGATCCTGCAATACTTCCAGTGAGACACAGGTAAGAAGACAACACAGCCTGCTACATCTGATTTAATTCTAATGCCTCTCATCTGTCTATCATTTTCACCCAGTGTATGGTCACTGAGTTGTCACTTTCCCTTACGATTTCACAGATGTGGGTCCCACTGTGTGACATCTGCTTTGTTTCCGCATGGACTAGTGCTGTGTGACATAGGTATGTTGGCATTCCATTGGATATAGCATTTTGCCACTGTTATTGCAAATACACATTTTCGAAAGCACAGACTGACTCCAGATTGTTTTGTGATTTAAGTGTGTTTATTTAAGTGCTCAATAGTGGAGGGGGTTGCAAAATGGTCAGGGGTGATGGTGGAGGAATGTCCATGGCAGAGTCCAGTCTATTAGTCTCACAGGTGCATTGTCCAAAGTGCCATAGGAAGTGGAGGTGGGACAGGGTGACAAAGTGGGACAGAAGGATGACAATCAGGGTGGTCTCCTTTCTTGGCGGGGGTCTTGGCATTGTTCTCTGTCTTTGTCCTGGATCTCAGGGACCGTTTGCGGGATGGTTCTCCCTCTGCAGGGGGTGGGGTGCTGGTGTGGTGGTCCTGTGGCGGTGCCTCCTGTCCATGTGCGCCGGCAGAGGTGGTGGGCAGTTCATCATCCAGGCTAGTGTCAGGGGCGCCTTGTTGTGCCACAGTGTCCCTCCTGGTGTTGACGAGTTCCTTCAGCACCCCTACAATGGTGCCCAGGGTGGAGCTGATGGTTCTGAGTTCCTCCCTGAACCCCAAATACTGTTCCTCCTGCAGCCGCTGGGTCTCCTGAAACTTGTCCAGGTCCGTTGCCATCGTCTCCTGGGAGTGGTGGTAGGCTCCCATGATGTTGGAGAGGGCCTCGTGGAGAGTGGGTTCCCTGGGCCTGTCCTCCCCCTGTCGCACATTAGCCCTCCCAGTTCCCCTGTGTTCCTGTGCCTCTGTCCCCTGAACCGTGTGCCCACTACCACTGTCCCCAGGTCCCTGGAGTTGTTGGGGTGGTGGGTTAGCCTGGGTTCCCTGCAGTGGTAGACACACTGCTGATTGCCGTGTCCTGGGGACAGAGGGATGGGCCCGCTGGGTGGGTGCTGTGCTGGTGTTTCCAGAGGGGGCAAGCTTTGTAGTGGCCTGTGCCAGTGTGAGGGGAACCGACTGTCCCGAGGTCCCAGATGGGCCGGGCTGGTCATCTAGATCCAGTTGGACAGAGCTGCTGTCATCACTGTGGGCCTCTTCTGTGGGTGAAGTGGACATATCTGGACCCTCCTGTCCGGTGATGTTGGGTAGGGGTCCTGCAGGGGTGTAAAGGCATGATTATTGCATCTGTGTGTGCCATGGTGTGCAATGGGTGGGTGACCGTGTACCCCAGTGCTTGCATTCCTGTGTAGGACCTTGTGTGATAATGGTTTAGGGGGGTGTATGGGTATGTGTAGTGGCCATGCATTGGTGATGGGTGTCCTTGCTTTGGTGTTGCATGCAGGGATTGGTGTTGGGATGGGTGGTTTGTGATATTGGGACATACGTGAGGAGTTGGAGTGATGTGGGTGCGAGCGAGGTTGTGGGTATGTGATAGCATGCAGGTGGGTGGGGGATGTAATAGTTAAAATTTGACTTACCAGAGTCCATTCCTCCAGCTACTCCTGCGAGGCCCTCAGGATGCAGTATAGCCAAGACCTGCTCCTCCCATGTTGTTAGTTGTGGGGGAGGAGGTGGGAGTCCGCCGCCAGTCCTCTGTGCCGCAATGTTGTGTCTTGAGACCACGGAACGCACCTTCCCCCATAGGTCGTTCCACCTCTTCCTGATGTCATCCCTAGTTCTTGGGTGCTGTCCCACTGCGTTGACCCTGTCCACGATTCTGCGCCATAGCTCCATCTTCCTAGCTATGGTGGTTTGCTGCACCTGTGAACCGAATAGCTGTGGCTCTACCCGGATGATTTCCTCCACCATGACCCAGAGCTCCTCCTCAGAGAACCTGGGGTGTCTTTGCGGTGCCATGGGGTGGTGTGGGTGATATGTGGGGTGGTGTGTGTTGTGATGTGTGGGGTGATATTTAGAGGTGTGTGGTGTTTTGTGCTTGGATGTTGTGTGAGTGATGGTGTTGAGTGCCTGTGGATGCTAGTTTGTAGATGATGGTGTCTCTTTATGGCCAATCAGTCGCAATTCTGGTTGTAAGGGTTTGTGGGTGTGTGTTTTATATTGTATTGGGTGTGTGGGAGTGGTGTGTGTATGTGTATCAGGTGTGTGTATTTGGAATTGTCCAATGTGGTTGTGTTTTGTAAATGTGTGTGTATTTTGAGCGCAGCAGTATAGACCGCCAATGGAATACCGCGGTTGAAAGACCGCCGCGTGGATTCGTGGGTCGTGATAGTGTGGGCGTATTCCTGTTGGCGTGACGGTGGAAGTTTTGTCTTCGCCAGTTTATCACTGACCTTTGGTGTGGCGGACTTGTGTTGGTGTCTGGATTTTGGCAGATTCCGAGCTGTGGGTCATAATGACCATGGCGATAGTCCGCGGTCACGGCGGTTTGTTGGCGGTCTTCTGCACGGCGGTAAGCGGCTTTTACCACCAATGTTGTAATGACCCCTTATGTTCTTACAGAGTATTTCACCCAACTGGAATGTTAAATTAACCTCTGTGTTTTCACCGATTTTCCAGGGTTTTTAAAATTTTAAGTAATATTTTATTACCATTCATAAATCCAATGCCATGCTGCACATGCCCTTTGTCCGTGCATGGACAAATGATGCGACTTCACCCAAAACGTACAATTATAGGCTAATCAAAAATACACCTTCATAACTGCATGCAACTTCACCCAACATCACTACAATTATTAGGAAATAAAAAATACACCTTTCTACCTGCATGTGACTCCACTCAACATCACTACAATTATAAAGAAATCAAAAATACACCTTTCTACCTGCATGAGGCTTCATCCAACACCTCTACAATTATAAAGAAATTAAAAATACACCTTTCTACCTGCATGTGACTTCATCCAACACCCCTACAATTATAAAGAAATCAAAAATACACCTTTCTACCTGCATGTTACTTCAGCCAACACCCCTACAATTATAAAGAAATTATAAATACACCTTTCTACCTGCATGTGACTTCATCCAACACCCCTACAATTATAAAGAAATCAAAAATACACCTTTCTACCGCATGTGACTTCACCCAACACCCCTACAATTATAAAGAAATCAAAAATACACTTTTCTACCGGCATGTGACTTCACCCAACATCACTACAATTCTAAAGAAATAAAAAATGCACCTTTCTACCCGCATGTGACTTCACCCAACACCACTACAATTATAAAGAAATCAAAAATACACTTTTCTTCCGGCATGTGACTTCACCCAACATCACTATATAATAAAAAAATAAAAAATACACCTTTCTACCCGCATGTGACTTCACCCAACACACTACAATTATAAAGAAATTAAAAATACACCTTTCTACCTGCATGAGGCTTCACTCAACACACTACAATTGGAAAGAAATAAAAAATACACCTTATTAACTGCACGTGACTCCACCCAACATCAGTACGATTATAAAGAAATCAAAAATACACCTTTCTGCCCACATATGACATCACCCAACACACTACAATTATAAAGAAATCAAAAATACACCTTTGTACCCGCATGTGACTTCACCCAACACCCCTAAAATTATTAAGAAATCAAAAATACACTTTTCTACCGGCATGTGACTTCACCCAACATCACTGCAACTATAAAGAAATAAAAAAATACACCTTTCTACCCGCATGTGACTTCACCCAACACACTACAATTATAAAGAAATAAAAAATACACCTTTCTACCTGCATGTGACTTTACCCAACACACTACAATTATAAAGAAATCAAAAATACACCTTTCTACCCGCATGTGACTTCACCCAACACACTACAATTATAAAGAAATACAAAATACACCTTTCTACCCACATGTGACTTCACCCAACATCACTACAATTATAAAGAAATCAAAAACACCCCTTTCTACCCACATGTGACTTCACCCAACACACTACAATTATAAAGAAATAAAAAATACTCCTTTCTACCTGCATGTGACTTCACCCAACACACGACAATTATAAAGAAATAAAAAATACACCTTTTTACCTGCATGAGGCTTCACCCAACACACTACAATTAGAAAGAAATCAAAAATACACCTTTGTACCCGCATGTGACTCCACCCACCATCACTACAATTATAAAGAAATCAGAAATACACCTTTGTATACGCATGTGACTTCATCCAACACACTACAATTATAAAGAAATAAAAAATACACCTTTCTACCTGCATGCGACTTCACCCAACATCACTACAATTATAAAGAAATCAAAAATACACCTTTCTACCCGCATGTGACTTCACCCAACACCACTACAATTATAAAGAAATCAAAAATACAGCTTTCTACCTGCATGAGGCTTCACCCAACACACTACAATTAGAAAGAAATCAAAAATACACCTTATTAACTGCATGTGACTCCACCCAACATCACTACAATTATAAAGAAATACAAAATACACCTTTCTAACTGCATGTGACTCCACCCAACACCCCTACAATTAGAAAGAAATAAAAAATACACCTCTCTACCTGCATGTGACTTCATCCAACACAATACATTATAAAGAAATAAAAAATACACCTTTCTACCCGCATGTGACTTCACCCAACATCACTACATTTATGAAGAAATCAAAAATACACCTTTCCACCCGCATGTGACTTCACCCAACATCACTAGAATTATAAAGAAATCAAAAATACACCTTTGTTCACGCATGTGACTTCATCCAACACACGACAATTATAAAGAAATAAAAAATACACCTATCTACCTGCATGTGACTTCACCCAACATCACTACATAATAAATAAATAAAAAATACACCTTTCTACCTGCATGTGACTTCACCCACCATCACTACAATTATAAAGAAATCAAAAATACACCTTTCTGCCCACATATGACATCACCCAACACACTACAATTATAAAGAAATCAAAAATACACCTTTGTACCCGCATGTGACTTCACCCAACACCCCTAAAATTATTAAGAAATCAAAAATACACTTTTCTACCGGCATGTGACTTCACCCAACATCACTGCAACTATAAAGAAATAAAAAAATACACCTTTCTACCCGCATGTGACTTCACCCAACACACTACAATTATAAAGAAATAAAAAATACACCTTTCTACCTGCATGTGACTTTACCCAACACACTACAATTATAAAGAAATCAAAAATACACCTTTCTACCCGCATGTGACTTCACCCAACACACTACAATTATAAAGAAATACAAAATACACCTTTCTACCCACATGTGACTTCACCCAACATCACTACAATTATAAAGAAATCAAAAACACCCCTTTCTACCCACATGTGACTTCACCCAACACACTACAATTATAAAGAAATAAAAAATACTCCTTTCTACCTGCATGTGACTTCACCCAACACACGACAATTATAAAGAAATAAAAAATACACCTTTTTACCTGCATGAGGCTTCACCCAACACACTACAATTAGAAAGAAATCAAAAATACACCTTTGTACCCGCATGTGACTCCACCCACCATACCTACAATTATAAAGAAATCAGAAATACACCTTTGTATACGCATGTGACTTCATCCAACACACTACAATTATAAAGAAATAAAAAATACACCTTTCTACCTGCATGCGACTTCACCCAACATCACTACAATTATAAAGAAATCAAAAATACACCTTTCTACCCGCATGTGACTTCACCCAACACCACTACAATTATAAAGAAATCAAAAATACAGCTTTCTACCTGCATGAGGCTTCACCCAACACACTACAATTAGAAAGAAATCAAAAATACACCTTATTAACTGCATGTGACTCCACCCAACATCACTACAATTATAAAGAAATCAAAAATACACCTTTCTACCTGCATGAGGCTTCATCCAACACCTCTACAATTATAAAGAAATTAAAAATACACCTTTCTACCTGCATGTGACTTCATCCAACACCCCTACAATTATAAAGAAATCAAAAATACACCTTTCTACCTGCATGTTACTTCAGCCAACACCCCTACAATTATAAAGAAATTATAAATACACCTTTCTACCTGCATGTGACTTCATCCAACACCCCTACAATTATAAAGAAATCAAAAATACACCTTTCTACCGCATGTGACTTCACCCAACACCCCTACAATTATAAAGAAATCAAAAATACACTTTTCTACCGGCATGTGACTTCACCCAACATCACTACAATTCTAAAGAAATAAAAAATGCACCTTTCTACCCGCATGTGACTTCACCCAACACCACTACAATTATAAAGAAATCAAAAATACACTTTTCTTCCGGCATGTGACTTCACCCAACATCACTATATAATAAAAAAATAAAAAATACACCTTTCTACCCGCATGTGACTTCACCCAACACACTACAATTATAAAGAAATTAAAAATACACCTTTCTACCTGCATGAGGCTTCACTCAACACACTACAATTGGAAAGAAATCAAAAATACACCTTATTAACTGCACGTGACTCCACCCAACATCAGTACGATTATAAAGAAATCAAAAATACACCTTTCTGCCCACATATGACATCACCCAACACACTACAATTATAAAGAAATCAAAAATACACCTTTGTACCCGCATGTGACTTCACCCAACACCCCTAAAATTATTAAGAAATCAAAAATACACTTTTCTACCGGCATGTGACTTCACCCAACATCACTGCAACTATAAAGAAATAAAAAAATACACCTTTCTACCCGCATGTGACTTCACCCAACACACTACAATTATAAAGAAATAAAAAATACACCTTTCTACCTGCATGTGACTTTACCCAACACACTACAATTATAAAGAAATCAAAAATACACCTTTCTACCCGCATGTGACTTCACCCAACACACTACAATTATAAAGAAATACAAAATACACCTTTCTACCCACATGTGACTTCACCCAACATCACTACAATTATAAAGAAATCAAAAACACCCCTTTCTACCCACATGTGACTTCACCCAACACACTACAATTATAAAGAAATAAAAAATACTCCTTTCTACCTGCATGTGACTTCACCCAACACACGACAATTATAAAGAAATAAAAAATACACCTTTTTACCTGCATGAGGCTTCACCCAACACACTACAATTAGAAAGAAATCAAAAATACACCTTTGTACCTGCATGTGACTCCACCCACCATCACTACAATTATAAAGAAATCAGAAATACACCTTTGTATACGCATGTGACTTCATCCAACACACTACAATTATAAAGAAATAAAAAATACACCTTTCTACCTGCATGCGACTTCACCCAACATCACTACAATTATAAAGAAATCAAAAATACACCTTTCTACCCGCATGTGACTTCACCCAACACCACTACAATTATAAAGAAATCAAAAATACAGCTTTCTACCTGCATGAGGCTTCACCCAACACACTACAATTAGAAAGAAATCAAAAATACACCTTATTAACTGCATGTGACTCCACCCAACATCACTACAATTATAAAGAAATACAAAATACACCTTTCTAACTGCATGTGACTCCACCCAACACCCCTACAATTAGAAAGAAATAAAAAATACACCTCTCTACCTGCATGTGACTTCATCCAACACAATACATTATAAAGAAATAAAAAATACACCTTTCTACCCGCATGTGACTTCACCCAACATCACTACATTTATGAAGAAATCAAAAATACACCTTTCCACCCGCATGTGACTTCACCCAACATCACTAGAATTATAAAGAAATCAAAAATACACCTTTGTTCACGCATGTGACTTCATCCAACACACGACAATTATAAAGAAATAAAAAATACACCTATCTACCTGCATGTGACTTCACCCAACATCACTACATAATAAATAAATAAAAAATACACCTTTCTACCTGCATGTGACTTCACCCACCATCACTACAATTATAAAGAAATCAAAAATACACCTTTCTACCCGCATGTGACTTCACCCAACACACTACAATTATAAAGAAATACAAAATACACCTTTCTACCCGCATGTGACTTCACCCAACATCACTACAATTATAAAGAAATCAAAAACACCCCTTTCTACCCACATGTGACTTCACCCAACACACTACAATTATAAAGAAATCAAAAATACACCTTTCTACCTGCATGTGACTTCACCCAACACACAACAATTATAAAGAAATTAAAAATACACCTTTTTACCTGCATGAGGCTTCACCCAACACACTACAATTAGAAAGAAATCAAAAATACACCTTTGTACCCGCATGTGACTCCACCCACCATCACTACAATTATAAAGAAATCAGAAATACACCTTTGTATACGCATGTGACTTCATCCAACACACTACAATTATAAAGAAATAAAAAATACACCTTATTAACTGCATGTGACTCCACCCAACATCACTACAATTATAAAGAAATCAAAAATACACCTTTCTACCCGCATGTGACTTCACCCAACATCACTACAATTATAAAGAAATCAAAAATACACCTTTCTACCCGCATGTGACTTCACCCAACACCCCTACAATTAGAAAGAAATCAAAAATACACCTTATTAACTGCATGTGACTCCACCCAACATCACTACAATTATAAAGAAATACAAAATACACCTTTCTAACTGCATGTGACTCCACCCAACACCCCTACAATTAGAAAGAAATAAAAAATACACCTCTCTACCTGCATGTGACTTCATCCAACACAATACATTATAAAGAAATAAAAAATACACCTTTCTACCCGCATGTGACTTCACCCACCATCACTACAATTATAAAGAAATAAAAAATACACCTTTCTACCTGCATGAGGCTTCACCCAACACACTACAATTAGAAAGAAATCAAAAATACACCTTATTAACTGCATGTGACTTTACCCAACACACTACAATTATAAAGAAATCAAAAATACACCTTTCTACCCGCATGTGACTTCACCCAACACACTACAATTATAAAGAAATCAAAAATACACCTTTCTACCTGCATGTGACTTTACCCAACACACTACAATTATAAAGAAATCAAAAATACACCTTTCTACCCGCATGTGACTTCACCTAACATCACTACAATTATAAAGAAATCAAAAACACCCCTTTCTACCCGCATGTGACTTCATCCAACACACTACAATTATAAAGAAATAAAAAATACACCTTTCTACCTGCATGTGACTTCACCCAACACCCCTACAATTATAAAGAAATCAAAAATACAGCTTTCTACCTGCATGAGGCTTCACCCAACACACTACAATTAGAAAGAAATCAAAAATACACCTTATTAACTGCATGTGACTCCACCCAACATCACTACAATTAGAAATAAATAAAAAATACACCTCTCTACCTGCATGTGACTTCACCCAACATCACTACATTTATAAAGAAATCAAAAATACACCTTTCCACCCGCATGTGACTTCACCCAACATCACTAGAATTATAAAGAAATCAAAAATACACCTTTGTTCACGCATGTGACTTCATCCAACACACGACAATTATAAAGAAATAAAAAATACACCTATCTACCTGCATGTGACTTCACACAACATCACTACATAATAAATAAATAAAAAATACACCTTTCTACCTGCATGTGACTTCACCCAACACCCCTACAATTATAAAGAAATCAAAAATACAGCTTTCTACCTGCATGAGGCTTCACCCAACACACTACAATTAGAAAGAAATCAAAAATACACCTTATTAACTGCATGTGACTCCACCCAACACACTACAATTATAAAGAAATCAAAAATACACCTTTCTACCTGCATGTGACTTTACCCAACACACTACAATTATAAAGAAATCAAAAATACACCTTTCTACCCGCATGTGACTTCACCCAACATCACTACAATTATAAAGAAATCAAAAACACCCCTTTCTACCTGCATGAGGCTTCATCCAACACCTCTACAATTATAAAGAAATCAAAAATACACCTTTCTACCTGCATGTGACTTCACCCAACATCACTACAATTATAAAGAAATCAAAAACACCCCTTTCTACCCACATGTGACTTCACCCAACACACTACAATTATAAAGAAATAAAAAATACACCTTTCTACCTGCATGTGACTTCACCCAACACACGACAATTATAAAGAAATCAAAAATACACCTTTTTACCTGCATGAGGCTTCACCCAACACACGACAATTATAAAGAAATCAAAAATACACCTTTGTACCCGCATGTGACTCCACCCACCATCACTACAATTATAAAGAAATCAGAAATACACCTTTGTATACGCATGTGACTTCATCCAACACACTACAATTATAAAGAAATAAAAAATACACCTTTCTACCTGCATGTGACTTCACCCAACACCCCTACAATTATAAAGAAATCAAAAATACAGCTTTCTACCTGCATGAGGCTTCACCCAACACACTACAATTAGAAAGAAATCAAAAATACACCTTATTAACTGCATGTGACTCCACCCAACATCACTACAATTAGAAAGAAATAAAAAATACACCTCTCTACCTGCATGTGACTTCACCCAACATCACTACATTTATAAAGAAATCAAAAATACACCTTTCCACCCGCATGTGACTTCACCCAACATCACTAGAATTATAAAGAAATCAAAAATACACCTTTGTTCACGCATGTGACTTCATCCAACACACGACAATTATAAAGAAATAAAAAATACACCTATCTACCTGCATGTGACTTCACACAACATCACTACATAATAAATAAATAAAAAATACACCTTTCTACCTGCATGTGACTTCACCCACCATCACTACAATTATAAAGAAATCAAAAACACCCCTTTCTACCCACATGTGACTTCACCCAACACACTACAATTATAAAGAAATAAAAAATACACCTTTCTACCTGCATGTGACTTCACCCAACACACGACAATTATAAAGAAATCAAAAATACACCTTTTTACCTGCATGAGGCTTCACCCAACACACTACAATTAGAAATAAATAAAAAATACACCTTTCTACCCGCATGTGACTCCACCCACCATCACTACAATTATAAAGAAATCAGAAATACACCTTTGTATACGCATGTGACTTCATCCAACACACTACAATTATAAAGAAATAAAAAATACACCTTTCTACCTGCATGTGACTTCACCCAACACCCCTACAATTATAAAGAAATCAAAAATACAGCTTTCTACCTGCATGTGACTTCACCCAACATCACTAGAATTATAAAGAAATCAAAAATACACCTTATTAACTGCATGTGACTCCACCCAACATCACTACAATTATAAAGAAATACAAAATACACCTTTCTAACTGCATGTGACTCCACCCAACACCCCTACAATTAGAAAGAAATCAAAAATACACCTTATTAACTGCATGTGACTCCACCCAACATCACTACAATTATAAAGAAATACAAAATACACCTTTCTAACTGCATGTGACTCCACACAACACCCCTACAATTAGAAAGAAATCAAAAATACACCTTATTAACTGCATGTGACTCCACCCAACATCACTACAATTATAAAGAAATACAAAATACACCTCTCTACCCGCATGTGACTTCATCCAACACAATACATTATAAAGAAATTAAAAATACACCTTTCTACCGGCATGTGACTTCACCCAACACACGACAATTATAAAGAAATAAAAAATACACCTTTCCACCCGCATGTGACTTCACCCAACATCACTACATAATAAATAAATAAAAAATACACCTTTCTACCCGCATGTGACTTCACCCAACACACGACAATTATAAAGAAATCAAAAATGTACTTTTCTAACTCCATGTAACGGCACCCAACACCCCTACAATTATACAGAAATCAGAAATACACCTTCCCAACCACATGCAGCTTCACCTAGCACCGCTAGCATTATCAAGAAATTAAAAATACACCTTTCTACCCGCATGTGACTTCACTCAACACCACTAGACTTTTATGACAATCAAAAATACATCTTTCCAACTGTATGTTACTTCAGCCAACGCCCCTACAATTATAAAGACATCAAAATACACCTTTCTGCCCGCATGTGACTTCACTTAACACCCTTACAATTATAAGGAAATAAAAAATACACCTTCATAACTGAATGTGGCTTCGCCAAACACCCCTACAATTATAAAGAAATCAAAATACACCTAAGTTCACTACAATTATCAAGAAATCAAAAATACACCTTTCTAACTGCATATGACTTCACCCACCATCACTACAATTATAAAGAAATCAAAATACACCTAAGTTGACTACAATTATCAAGAAATAATAAATACACCTTTCTACCTGCACACGACTCCACAGAAACACCCCTAGGATTCAAAGACCATTATAAAGAAATGAAAATACACCTAACTTCACTACAATTATAAGGAAATCAAAAATAAACCTAACTTCACTATAAATATAAAGAAATCATAACTACGCCCTTCTAGCTGGACGTGGCTTTACCTAACACCACTAGAGATATAGAGAGATGTGACATCCACCTTCCCAGCCGCACACGGCCTCGTCCAGCACCGCTGGACTTCTAAGAGAACCACAAACACAACGTCCCTACCGCACGTGACTTCAGCCAACATCGCTAGAATTATTTTTTTTAAACAAAAATACACCTTTCTAAGTGGGTGCTGCCTCACCCATCACTAGAATTATAGAGAAATAAAAACGACAATTTTCTGCCCGCATGCGGCTTCACCAAACACCCCTACAATTGTAAGACAATGAAAAACACACCTTTGTAACCACGTGTGACGTGTGCCAACACCGGTACAATGAAAAAGAAATCAAAAATACACCCAACACACTACAATTATAAAGAAATCAAAAATACACCCAACACCACTACACTTATAAGGAAATAAAAAATAGAGCTTTCTAACTGCGTGCGACCTCACCCAACATCAGAATAATAAAGAAATGAAAAACACACATTTCTCTGCAAGCAACTTCACACAGCACCACAACAATGCAACTTCACACAGCACCACAACAATGCAACTTCACACAGCACCACAACAATGCAACTTCACACAGCACCACAACAATGCAACTTCACACAGCACCACAACATTGCAACTTCACACAGCACCACAACAATGCAACTTCACACAACACCACAACAATTATATGCAAATTACAAAGACGCCCGAGTAACTGCGGACGCATTCACCGAAGAGCATTACAATTACAGGCGTCGCACATCTCAGTGTATTGCACGGTGCAATCTCTTGATTCTTGGAGCAGGGAGCAGTTGGAGGTTGATCCCTCTAAAGCCGCTGACGGGAATGGCCAAGCCGAGGCCCCTGGGCGGGCCCTTGAGTTGCCCCGCTCGGCTGAGGTCTGGCCAGCTCTCGTCAGACACCTTTCTGTCCTGGGCACAGACTCCTACGGGCGTCAAATGGGAAATTCATCTTTTCGCGGCCGCTTCGGGCCCCGCGTGACGGGTGTGCACGAGAGACCCCATTGCGCATCAGAAGTGGATGAAATGGTTTTTAGAAAGCGCCATGAACACGTGTTCCATAGCGCCAAGGTTATTAAAAAATAAAGTACTTTCTCGGTGGTAGCGCTGCGCTGGCCGTGGCCACTCAGGCGCTATGGAGCCGGTGCCCTAAATAAATCCCACTGTTCCAGGCGGTTTACTTCCGCCCTGGCCGCCCCCTGAGATGGGGAGCTTGCAGAAAGGTGGGTGCTTTACGGGATTTTGAAATGCTTGTAACGTGGAAAGGTGACATTTAACCGGATCCTCGAAGCTGTGAGAACTCCAGACTTCGCATTAAGGCTGCAAAGTATTTTACTTTTCGCAGCTTTTTCCCATAACAAACATTGAGAAAAGAGCTTCGGAAGAGTGCAGTGGAAGGAACCTCTTTTAGAAGAGTTCTCCCACTCAAAGAAAAGTTGGAAACGTTTTTTTTCACGTTCCAAGCTTCTGTAGGATCTTTCTTTTTGTCTGTGTGAACGGGGCGCCTTCTCGACACTTGGAGGTTTTGAAGAAAGGTCTGCGTGGGGCGGGGGGGCTTTGCGCTTTGCAGCGGGCTTGTGTCTGGGGGCTCTGGTGCCACCTTCCAGGCCGGGGTCAGGTGGCGGTGGCCGCCCCCGCTCCGCTTGTGCTTATCGGACGCCGCGTTTGATTCTTCGTGGTTTGCAACGCTTGATCTTGGTGCTGAAATCCCGGCGCTCGCCTGACCGCCATGTGTGATGCTGGGCGCGTGTAACATTCATTAACTCCACGTAGCCCCCCGAGGCTCCGCAGCCCAGGGCCCCCTCCCCTCTGCCGGGGCTTTAAGGGTGGGAAGTGGCCGGGCACTGTTCTCTGTTAACGGCCCGGGCGTCTGAGGGGTTCCCAACCTGTGCTGGAGATGCAGGGTCGGGCCTGGAGGCGCTGAGGGGGCCGGAAGGACCCGTTCAAATAAAGCACGAAATACCCGAGCGCAACAACCAGCCCAGACTGCCCATTCGTGAAACACATGCGAGGGAAAACGGACGTTTAATTTAGGAACAAATGATGTTAGAATAATTTACAAGCCACGGGTAAATACATCTATTACAAAATGCAGTAAAACATCAGCATGAGGTGTAAAACAACCACAAGTGACCAGCATCACAAGTATAACAACCGCAAATATCAAAACCGAAACAGACAGCAGCGTTTCTACCGACATTGTAAACACCATCTCAAGCAAATACCACAAGCAAAACAGACTCAAGTAGAAGAAACAAAAAAAAAATATACCAGCAACACGATCGTCAGAATCAGAGGTAAAACAACCACTGGTACCACAAGGAAAATAGACTCAAGTGTAAGAAACAAATAACCTACTAGCAATACGACCGTCAGAATCAGAGGTAAAAGAACCACTGGTACCACAAGCAAAACAGACTCAACTATAAGAAGCAGGAAACCACCATCAACATGACTGCCAGGGTCAGAGGTAAAACAACCACTGGTACCACAAGCAAAGCAAACTCAAGTATAAGAAGCAGAAAACCACCTGCAACACAACTGCCAGAATCAGAGGTAAAACAACCACTTGTACCGCAAGCAAACACACTCAAGTAGAACAAGCAGAAAACCACCAGCAACACAACCGCCAGAATCAGAAGTAAAACAACTGCTGGTACCACAAGCAAAACAGACTCAAGTAGAAGAGGCAGAAAACCACCAGCAACACAAGTAACAACACCACCAGATTCACAGGTAAAACGACTGCTTGTACCACAAGTGAAACAATGACTGTCACAGCTGAAAACATGTTGCAGATCCTGTAAAAACACACAGAAGCAACACAAATAGCGGAATTTGAAATAAGAGAGGAACAATCATGACAAGCAAAGGAACAACCTGCACCAACATAGGCCATGTTTAAGAAGCACCCTGTAGGAAAAACAACCAAGAGCACCAAAAGTGAAACCTCCAGCAGCAGTTTAAGTGCAATCTTCACAAAACAATACCAGCAAAGCAACCACTAAAATCACAAATACAAAAATCAACGGCACCAAAATCAAACAACCACTAGCATCAGTATCAAAAGAAGCATCACCTGAAAGAACCACAAGCAAAACTATCACAACTAACAAAACAAAAAATTATCAGCATTACAAGCAAAGCAATCATTGGACTACAAGCAAAACCACCACCAGCACAAAAAGAAAAACAACTACTAACACCAAAAAACACCAAAATACCCACCAAAGTGAAACCTGCAACAGCAATATAACTGCAAGCTTCACAGAACAATGCCAGCAGAGCAACCACTCAAATCACAAATGCAACAATCAATTGCACTGAAATCAAACAGCCAGCAGCATCAACGTTGAAATAAGCAACCACAAGCAAAAGTATCACAGCTAACAAAATACAAACTGCCCACATTACAAGCAAAGCAATCACTGAGCTACAAGCAAAACGACCATGAGCACCAAAAGAAAAACAACCATCAACACCAGAAGTGAAACCTGCAGCAGCGTTATAAGTGCTTTACAAAACAATACTAGCAGAGCAACCACTGAAATAAAAAATATAATAATCAATAGCAACCAGATCAAGCAACCACTAGCATCAAAGTCAAAAGAAGCATCATCACCATGTGTGAAACAACAACAAGCAAAACTATCAATCACAACAAAACAAAAACCATCTGTATTACAAGCAAAGCAATCATTGACCTACAAGCAAAACGACCACCAGCACCAAAAGATAAACAGCCACCAACACTAAAAGTAAAAAAAACACTAACACCAAAAATGAAACCTGCAACAGCAATATAGCTACAAGCTTCACAAAACAATACCACCAGAGCAACCACTGAAAAGCAAAAATACACAATTAGAGGCACAAAAATCAAACAACCACTAGCATAAAAGTCAAAAGAAGCATTATCTCCATGCGTGAAACAAACACAACCAAAATATCAGAATTGACAAAACAAAAACCATCATCACTACATGCAAAACACCACCAACACCAAAAGAAAAGCTTCAAACAAATTTCCTACTAAAACATCCACTACCCACACGATGAAAGAAACCACCAGCAAAATAAGCATTACAACCACCAGCACTGCATGCCTTACAATCAGACATTCACTGGCATTACAGGCAACACATCCATTGGCATCATTACTACTACAAGTACCAGGATCAACAATAAGCAGACAAATCACTAGCAGAACAGCACCTAGCACTACAAACACAACAGAAAACAAAGCAACAGAGCATTACCTGCAAAAAGACACCAGCATCACTAACAAGCAAAGTGATCACCGACATCTAACCAAAGCAAGTACCAGCACAATCTGCTACTTCATCACAAGCAAACCAACCACCGACTAGCTAAGCACACCAGTATCTGCAAGCCAAACACCCACAAACAAGACATTAGCACCACAAAGCAGCAACAAACATCAAAAGAGGTCTTGTTCCCATTCCTGGGCTCTGTTTGCACCAACTCTTTTTTGATTTATGTTCCTTCCCCTCTTGTTTTATGTTTATTTATCTTGCACAGTTCTGCCCCCTCTTGTCTCATCATTCTGTCGAACATTGCATTTTCCTTTCTAGTACATTTTTGCATCTTCTCCTTTGGGCGCATTGCCAGGTCCCATGCAGTGTCTGACAGTGACTGGGCTTCAGTGGTGCCAAGGCAGCCTGAGGCCACCGCACTTGGAGCATTACCCTTCTTGTCCTGTGTTATTGCCCTCGAGCCCCTGTGGTACTGCCATTGGGTGAGTCTAATATTGCCCTTGTGCTCCCGTATTATTGCCCCACTTCTGTACTATTGCCCTTGTGCTCCCGAATTCTTGCCCCACTCCTTCTCTATTGCCCTTTTGCACCCGTATTCTTGCCCCACTCCTGCACTATTGCTCTTGTGCACCTGTATTATTGCCCCACTCCTGTGCTATTGCCCTTGTGCACCTGTATTATTGCCCCACTCCTGTAGTGTTGCCCTTGTGCACTGGTATTCTTGCCCCACTCCTGCACTATTGCCCTTGTGCACCTGTATTATTTCCCCACTCCTGTAATATTGCCCTTGTGCTCCCGTATTCTTGCCCCACTCCTGCACTATTTCCCTTGTCCACCTGTATTATTGTCCCACTCCTGCACTATTGCCCTTGTGCATCTGTATTATTGCCCCACTCCTGCACTATTGCTCTTGTGCACCTGCATTATTACCCCACTCCTGTGCACCTGCATTATTGCCCCACTCCTGTACTATTGCCCTTGTGCACCTGCATTATTGCCCCACTCCTGTACTATTTCCCTTGTGCACCTGTATTCTTGCCCCACTCCTGCACTGTTGCCCTTGTGTACCCGTATTATTGTCCCACTCCTGCACTATTGCCCTTGTGCACCCGTATTCTTGCCCCACTCCTGTACTATTCCCTTGTGCACCCGTATTCTTGCCCCACTCCTGCACTATTGCCCTTGTGCACCTGTATTATTGCCCCACTCCTGCACTATTGCCCTTGTGCACCGGTACTCTTGCCCCACTCCTGCACTATTGCCCTTGTGTTCCCGTATTCTTGCCCCACTCCTGCACTATTGCCCTTGTGCACCCGTTTTATTGCCCCACTCCTGCACTATTGCCCTTGTGCACCTGTATTATTGCCCAACTCCTGCACTATTGCCCTTGTGCACCTGTATTATTGCCCAACTCCTGCACTATTGCCCTTGTGCACCTGTATTATTGCCCCACTCCTGCACTATTGCCCTTGTGCACCCGTATTATTGCCCCACTGCTGTACTATTCCCTTGTGCAGCCGTACACTTGCCCCACTCCTGCACTATTGCCCTTGTGCACCCGTATTATTGCCCCACTCCTACACTATTGACCATGTGCACCTGTATTCTTGCCCCACTCCTGCACTATTGCCCTTGTGCATCTGCATTATTGCCCCACTCCTGCACTATTGCCCTTGTGCACCTGTATTCTTGCCTCACTCCTGTACTATTGCCCTTGTGCACCTGTATTATTACCCCACTCCTGTACTATTGCCCTTGTACACCTGTATTGTCGCCCCACTCCTGTACTATTCCCTTGTGCACCTGTATTATTGCCCCACTCCTGCACTATTGCCCTTGTGCACCTGTAGTATTGCCCCACTCCTGTACTATTCCTGTGTGCACCTGTATTATTGCCCACTCATGCGCTATTGCCCTTGTTCCCCCTGTATTATTGCCCCACTCATGCGCTATTGCCCTTGTGCACCTGTATTCTTGCCCCACCCCTGCACTATTGCCCTTGTGCACCTGTATTCTTGCCCCACTCCTGCACTGTTGCCCTTGTGTACCCGTATTATTGCCCCACTCCTGCACTATTGCCCCTGTGCACCCGTATTCTTGCCCCACTCCTGCTCTATTCCCTTGTGCACTTGTATTCTTGCCCCACTCCTGTGCTATTGCCCTTGTGCACCTGTATTCTTCCCCACTCCTGTGCTATTGCCCTTGTGCACCTGTATTATTGCCCCACTCCTGCGCTATTGCCCTTGTGTACCCATATTATTGCCCCACTCCTGCACTATAGCCCTTGTGCACCTGTATTATTGCCCCACTCCTGTACTATTGCCCTTGTGCACCCGTATTCTTGCCCCTCTCCTGTGCTATTGCCCTTGTGTACCCGTATTATTGCCCCACTCCTGCACTATAGCCCTTGTGCTCCTGTATTATTGCCCCACTCCTGTACTATTCCCTTGTGCACCCGTATTCTTGCCCCACTCCTGTACTATTGCCCTTGTGCACCTGCATTATTGCCCCACTCCTGTACTATTGCCCTTGTGCACCTGCATTATTGCCCCACTCCTGTACTATTGCTCTTGTGCACCCGTATTCTTGCTCCACTCATGCACTATTGCCCTTGTGCACCTGTATTATTGCCCCACTCCTGCACTATTGCCCTTGTGCACCTGTATTCTTGCCCCACTCCTGTGCCATTGCCCTTGTGCACCTGTATTATTGCACCACTCCTGCACTATTGCCCTTGTGCACCCGTATTCTTGCCCAGCTCCTGTACTATTCACTTGTGCACCTGTATTATTGCCCCACTCCTGCACTATTGCCTTTGTGTACCCGTATTCTTGCCCAACTCCTGTACTATTCACTTGTGCACCTGTATTATTGCCCCACTCCTGCACTATTGCCCTTGTGCACCCGTATTCTTGATCCACTCCTGTACTATTGTCCTTGTGCACCTGTATTATATTCCCACTCCTGTGCTATTGCCCTTGTGCACCTGTACTATTGCCCCACTGCTGCACTATTGCCCTTGTGCACCTGTATTCTTGCCCTACTGCTGTACTATTCCCTTGTGCACTCGTATTCTTGACCCACTCCTGTACTATTGCCCTTGTGCACCTGTATTATTGCCCCACTCTTGTGCTATTGCCCTTGTGCACCTGTATTATTGCCCCACTCCTGCACTATTGCCCTTGTGCACCTGTATTCTTGCCGCACTCCTGTACTATTCCCTTGTGCACCCGTATTCTTGCCCCACTCCTGCACTATTGCCCTTGTGCACCTGTATTATTGCCCCACTCCTGCACTATTGCCCTTGTGCACCTGTATTCTTGCCCCACTCCTGCACTATTGCCCTTGTGCACCCGTATTATTGCCCCACTCCTGCACTATTGCCCTTGTGCACCTGTATTATTACCCCACTCCTGTACTATTGCCCTTGTGCACTGGTGTTATTGCCCCATTCCTGCACTATTGCCCTTGTGCACCTGTATTATTGCCCCACTTGTGTACTGTTTCCCTTTTGCACCGGTATTATTGCCCCACTCCTGTACTATTGCCCTTGTGCACCGGTATTATTGCCCCACTCCTGTAATGTTGCCCTTGTGCTCCCGTATTCTTGCCCCACTCCTGCACTATTACCCTTGTCCACCTGCATTATTGCCCCACTCCAGGACTATTGCCCTTGTGCACCTGTATTATTGCCCCACTCCTGTACTGTTTCCCTTGTGCAGCTGTATTATTGCCCCACTCCTGCACTACAGCCCTTGTGCACCTGTATTATTGCCCCACTCCTGTACTATTCCCTTGTGCACCTGTATTCTTGCCCCACTCCTGTACTATTGCCCTTGTGCACCTGCATTATTACCCCACTCCTGTGCACCTGCATTATTGCCCCACTCCTGTACTATTGCCCTTGTGCACCTGCATTATTGCCCCACTCCTGTACTATTTCCCTTGTGCTTCCGTGTTCTTGCCCCACTCCTGCACTATTGCCCTTGTTCACCCGTATTCTTGCCCCACTTCTGTACTGTTCCCTTGTGCACACGTATTCTTGCCCCCACTCCTGCACTATTGCCCTTGTGCACCTCTATTATTGCCCCACTCCTGCACTATTGCCCTTGTGCACCTGTATTCTTGCCCCACTCCTGTACTATTGCCCTTGTGCACCTGTATTATGGCCCCACTCCTGCACTATTGCCCTTGTGCACCTGTATTATTGCCCCACCCCTGTACTATTGCCCTTGTGCACCTGTATTATTGCCCCACACCTGTGTTATCGCTCCTGTGCACCTGTGTTATTGCCCTCGGGGCCCTGTGTTATTGCCCTCGTGCCCCTGTGTTATGAGCCTGCTCCTGCTGGGTGTCTGAGCCTTGCTCTGCTCTCATGGCCTCGTCTTGCCCAGAAGCACCAGCCGTAGGAGGGCAGCACCAGGGCTGGCGGCACTTGTGTTATTGCCCTCATGCAACTGTGTTATTGCACTCGTGCCCCTGTGTTTGGAAAGGATCCGCAGATGGCTTCCCCCACAGTCGCCACTCCCTGCTGGTCCCCCCTGCACGTCCGAGGGTCGTGTACACAGGGGTCTTGTCCTAAACATGTGATGCAGACATGTCACCTCGGTTGGGGGGGGGTCCTGTCATTGGCTCAGTAGGGTTATATTGTACAAGGATCCTCAAGGCTGTAAGTTACATAGATATTCTGGGGTCCCTTGATTACTACCCGGGTGGTATCAGGCCGACCCTGGGACCTCCCTGGGCCCGCGGAGGGTTGGGGTCTTCAGCATGGTCCCAACACCAGTGAGATCTGCAGAAAATGTCTGACCCTCCCCTTCTCTCCACCTGCAGCCCCGAGCCCTGGCAGTGCCTCTTGTCCTGTACCATGAGCCCTGGCAGTGCCTCTTGTCCTGTGGCATGAGCCCTGGCAGTGCCGCTTGTCCTGTGCCATGAGCCCTGGCGGTGCCTCGTGTGCCATGAGCCCTGGCAGTGCCTCTTGTCGTGTGGCATGAGCCCTGGCAGTGCCTCTTGTCCTGTGGCATGAGCCCTGGCAGTGCCTCTTGTCCTGTAGCATGAGCCCTGGCAGTGCCTCTTGTCCTGTACCATGAGCCCTGGCAGTGCTGCTTGTCCTGTGCCATGAGCCCTGGCGGTGCCTCGTGTGCCATGAGCCCTGGCAGTGCCTCTTGTGCTATGGCATGAGCCCTGGCAGTGCCTCTTGTCCTGTGGCATGAGCCCTGGCAGTGCCAAAGACTCAAAGACTCCACGAAGCCGGCATACAAGGGATTGCGCTCGACTGGATTACTTCCTATCTCCAAAAAAGATCTAATATCATCCACTCGCCCCCCTTCTCGTCCGAACCCTACCTCACAAAAGCAGGGGTCCCCCAAGGGTCAATCATCTCACCTTTGCTTTTCAACATCTACATATTATCTTTACCAGAACTGATCAATGATTTCCATCTCACATGCTACAACTATGCAGATGACACACAAATACTACTTAAATTAGAAGACCCCAAAAACATTGAAAACTCACAAATCTTCAGTTGCCTCAGAGCCGTTGATCAGTGGATGACCTGGAGCCATCTCAACCTAAATACCTCCAAAACTGAAATACTCACATGTGGTGACTGGAAACATTATGACCCTCTGTGCGTCTGGCCTGACGATCTCGGACCACCTCCTCAATTATCCAAGGAAGTGAAAAACCTAGGAATCACCATGGATTCCAAGCTAACTATGAATGCCCAAGTAGACAAATTAGCACGCACAAGCTTCATCACCTTAAAGACTTTACGACGCATCTTCCCCCACCTCGGATTTCCACACAAGGTGCAAGCTACTATCTCACTTGTATTATCCAAACTGGATTATGCCAATAGCCTCTACCATGGATCATCTCTATCTGTTATGAAAAAACGACAACGTATCCAGAATTCCGCAGCCAGGCTACTACTACATATAAAGCCGCAAGCCCACATCTCCCCTGCCTTGAGAGCACTACACTGGTTACCCGTTGCCAGAAGATGCACTTTCAAGCTGCTTTGTATCACCCACAAAGCTATACATGGAACAGGACCGCTTTTCATCAGAAAGAAAATGACCAAATACATCCAACAAAGAACCCTCCGCTAAAGACTGGCACCCCGCCTTAGAACACCACCATACAAGAAAAAGACTGTAGGTGGTACATCCTTCTCCGTCCAAGCAGCCAAACTATGGAATTCATTACCCCCAACTATAAGAGCCACAGATAACTTTCTTGTTTTCAGGAAACTACTCAAGAGTTGGCTCTTTCCTTCATAACCACCTTTTTCAAACAACTATGAACTGCATATGCCTATGGGGATAATTATTTTTTTCAGATTATATGTATATTTCTATTGATTTATAGTTTCTTTGAAAACTAAAGCAAGGCTGTGCGCCCAGAGATCCCATAGCAGAAAAAGATCTAGAATCCTTCCTGGAGGTGAACTGATGATGTACTGGAGCGTAATCTGTATCTGACGCGCGGGTTCTATCTCCCTCTCCTGGAGACACAGAGTAGAAGGTTCTCCCTTTATAAAGCACCTGTAAGCTCCGCCCGCTGAGCCACGCCCGTCCACCCTCGAAGTAGGTAAAGGAATTCCCGCCTTTTTACCAGGATGATGGACAGCTTTCCAAAACGACCCCAATGCGTTTACCACCGATTCCGGTGGTGCGTTGCTAATGCTCAGAAGCACGAGGACATCTCCACAAAGACGCACTAGTAACAATCACATTGCCAAAGGAACACAAGGTTGCTGGAGACGTTTTCCCCGTGGCCCATCACGTACCCTTAGTGTACAATATAAACTGGGCGAATAAAACATGCTAGGTAAACGCTTACTGACTTACTCGTAGAAAATACTCTGGTTGGGTAGGCCACGATGCTCATTTTACAGAGGCTAAACCTCAAAGGAAGCACTTGCAATTATAATCGTAGCAGGTGCTGCAGTTGAAGCTCAGCTTCAGGAAAGGACAAGCCACCGTAACTCTTGGGCTGGGCAAAGATAAAGCAAGGCTGTGCGCCCAGAGATCCCATAGCAGAAATGATCTAGAATCCTTCCTGGAGGTGAACTGATGATGTACTGGAGCGTAATCAGTATCTGACTGTGACGCGCGGGTTCTATTTTCCTCTCCTGGAGACACAGAGTAGAAGGTTCTCCCTTCATAAAGCACCTGTAATATCCGCCCGCTGAGCCACGCCCCGTCCACCCTCGAAGTAGGTAAAGGAATTCCCGCCTCTTACCAGGATGATGGACAGGTTTCCCAAAACGACCCCACTGCGTTTACCGCCGATTCCGGTGGTGCGTTGTTGATGCGCAGAAGCACGAGGACATCTCCACAAAGACGCACTAGTAACAATCACATTGCCAAAGGCACACAAGGTTGCTGGAGACGTTTTACCCCGTGGCCCATCACGTAACCTTAGTGTACAATATAAACGGGGCGTATAAAACATGCTAGGTAACGCTTACTGACATACTCGTAGAAAATACCCCGGTTGGGTAGGCCACGATGCGCATTTTTACAGAAACTAAAACTCAAAAGAAGCACTTCCAAATATAAATGTAGCAGGTGCTGCAGTTGAAGCTCAGCTTCTGGAAAGGACAAGCCACCGTAACTCTTGGGCTGGGCAAAGATGAAGGAAGGCTGTGCGCTCAGAGATTCCATAGCAGAAAAGATCTAGAATCCTTCCTGGAGGTCAACTGATGATGTACTGGAGCGTAATCTGTATCTGACTGTGACGCGCGGGTTCTATCTTCCTCTCCTGGAGACACAGAGTAGAAGGTTCTCCCTTTATGAAGCACCTGTAAGCTCCGCCCGCTGAGCCACGCCCCGTCCACCCTCGAAGTAGGTAAAGGAATTCCCGCCTTTTACCAGGATGATGGACAGCTTTCCAAAACGACCCCACTGCGTTTACCGCCGATTCCGGTGGTGCGGTGTTGATGCGCAGAAGCACGAGGACATCTCCACAGACGCACTAGTAACAATAACATTGCCAAAGGCACACAAGGTTGCTGGAGACGTTTACCCCGTGGCCCATCAGATACCCCTAGTGTACAATATAAACGGGGCGTATAAAACATGCTAGGTAACGCTTACTGACATACTCGTAGAAAATACTCCGGTTGTGTAGGCCACGATGCTCATTTTACAGAAACTAAACCTCAACAGGAAGCACTTACCAATATAAACGTAGCAGGTGCAGCAGTCGAAGCTCAGCTTCTGGAAAGGACAAGCCACCCTGGCTCTTGGGCTTGGCAAGGATGAAGCACGGCTGTGCGCTCAGAGATCCCATAGCAGAGGAAGATCTGGAGTACTTCCTGGAGGTGAACTGATGGTGTGCTGGAGCGTGGTCTGTGTCTGACTGTGACGCGCGGGTTCTATCTTCCTCTCCTGGAGACACAGAGTAGAAGGATCTCCCTTTATATAAAGCACCTGTAAGCGCCGCCCGCTGAGCCACGCCCGTCCACCCTCGAAGTAGGTAAAGGAATTCCCGCCTCTTACCAGGATGATGGACAGCTTTCCAAAACGACCCCACTGCGTTTACCGCCGATTCCGGTGGTGCGGTGTTGATGCGCAGAAGCACGAGGACATCTCCACAAAGACACACTAGTAACAATAACATTGCCAAAGGCACACAAGGTTGCTGGAAACGTTTACCCCATGGCCCATCACATACCCCTAGTGTACAATATAAACGTAGCAGATGCCGCAGTTGAAGCTCACCTTCTGGAAAGGACAAGCCACCCTAACTCTTGGGCTTGGCAAAGATAAAGCAAGGCTGTGCGCTCAGAGATCCCATAGCAGAAAGATCTAGAATCCTTCCTGGAGGTGAATCTGATGATATACTGGAGGGTAATCAGTATCTGACTGTGACGCGCAGGTTTCTATCTTCCTCTCCGGGAGACACAGAGTAGAAGGTTCTCCCTTTATAAAGCACCTGTAAGCTCCGCCCGCTGAACCACACCTCGTCCACCCTCAAAGTAGGTAAAGGAATTCCCGCCTTTTACCAGGATGATGGACAGCTTTCCAAAACGACCCCAATGCGTTTACCGCCGATTCCGGTGGTGCGTTGTTGATGCGCAGAAGCACGGACATCTCCACAAAGACGCACTAGTAACAATAACATTGCCAAAGGCACACAAGGTTGCTGGAGACGTTTACCCCGTGGCCCATCACGTACCCTTAGTGTAGAATATAAACGGGGCGTATAAAACATGCTAGGTAACGCTTACTGACATACTCGTAGAAAATACTCCGGTTGTGTAGGCCACGATGCTCATTTTACAGAAACTAAACCTCAAAGGAAGCACTTACAATCATAATCGTAGCAGGTGCCGCAGTCGAAGCTCAGCTTCTGGAAAGGACAAGCCACCCTGGCTCTTGGGCCTGGCAAGGATGAAGCACGGCTGTGCGCTCAGAGATCCCATAGCAGAGGAAGATCTGGAGTCCTTCCTGGAGGTGAACTGATGGTGTGCTGGAGCGTGGTCTGTGACGTGCGGGTTCTGTCTTCCTCTCCTGGAGACACAGAGTAGAAGGTTCTCCCTTCGTGGAGCACCTGTAAGCTCCGCCCGCTGAGCCACGCCCCGTCCACCCTCGAAGTAGGTAAGGGAATTCCCGCCTCTTGCCAGGATGATGGACAGCTTTCCAAGGCGACCCCACTGCGTTTGCCGCCGACTCGCGTGGTGCGTTGTTGATGCGCAGGGGCGCGAGGACATCTCCGCGGGGACGCACTAGTGGCAATGACATTGCCGGGGGCACACAAGGTTGCTGAAGACGTTTTGCCCCCGTGGCCCATCACGTACCCTAGTGTACAATGTGGACGCGGCAGATGCCGCGGTTTGAAGCTCACCTTCTGGAAAGGACGGCCCACCCTGGCTCTTGGGCTTAGCAGGGATGGGGCGGGGCGTGGCTGTGCGCTCAGAGATCCCATGGCGGAGGAGATCTGGAATCCTTCCTGGAGGTGAGCTGATGATGTGCTGGAACGTGGTCTGTGTCTGACTGGGACGCGCGGGTTCTGTCTTCCTCTGCTGGAGACACAGAGTGGAGGGTTTCTCCCTTTGTGGAGCACCTGTGGGCTCCGCCCGCTGGGCCACGCCCCGTCCACCCTCGAGGTAGGTGGGGGAGTGCCCGCCTTTTACCAGGATGATGGATGGACGACTAAGTATTTTTACCCATGATTCTAATTATGTATTGTATGTGCAGATGTGTGTGTATAGTCATGTGTGTGTGTGTATAAATATATATATATATGTGTATGTATGCGTATATGTCGTATCTGTGCCTGGCATGTTTCTATGAATTTCTGCTCTCTTTTTATCACACTTATCTACTCATCACTCTTATGTCATGTCTCTATCAAACTATCCTCCATTCTCACTCGGACTCATCCCAAATCCCTTCGACCACTTTCATCTCCTAAATATCTCTGCCTAAGCTCATCCCTCCACCCCCACATCTAACTCACCAAACCTCACTCTACCTCTGTGACCTCCCACACAACCCTACTAAATTCTCCTGCATTCATCTCACCCTGCTACTATGCTCTCCCTAACCCTTCCACATCCTCTTTCCCCTCCGCCCCCCTTTTATTCATCTCAAGCCTTTGGATTGAGTAAATGAAGGATAAACTCCCAATTAACACTTCTGGATTTCTTTCCTCCTCCACCCCTCCATTACTCCAGTCAATCTAACTAACAAACTCTCATATCCGCAACTCAAATTAACTCATAATAATACTAAAACTGTACTCCTTATTAAATTATACTAATCGATCACTAATTCTTGTTTGGGTACCGGAGTAGCGTGCTACTCATCGAAAAGCGCTTCGACGCCTCGTCAGGGGTAGTAAGCGCTATATAAATACGATTACAATTACAATTACAATTACATGAGCCCTGGCAGTGCCTCTTGTCCTGTGACATGAGCCCTGGCAGTCCCTCGTGTGGCATGAGCCCTGGCAGTGCCGCTTGTCCTGTGCCATGAGCCCTGGCGGTGCCTCGTGTGCCATGAGCCCTGGCAGTGCCTCTTGTCCTGTGACATGAGCCCTGGCAGTGCCTCGTGTGACATGAGCCCTGGCAGTGCCTCTTGTCCTGTGTCATGAGCGCCTGGCAGTGCCTCTTGTCCTGTGCCATGAGCCCTGGCAGTGCCTCTTGTCCTGTGTCATGAGCCCTGGCAGTGCCTCTTGTCCTGTGTCATGAGCCCTGGCAGTGCCTCTTGTCCTGTGCCATGAGCCCTGGCACTGCCTCTTGTTCTGTGACATGAGCCCTGGAAGCGCCTCTTGTTCTGTGACATGAGCCCTGGCAGTGCCTCGTGTGACATGAGCCCTGGCAGTGCCTCTTGTCCTGTGTCATGAGCCCTGGCAGTGCCTCTTGTCCTGTGCCATGAGCCCTGGCAGTGCCTCTTGTTCTGTGACATGAGCCCTGGAAGCGCCTCTTGTTCTGTGACATGAGCCCTGGCAGTGCCTCTTGTCCTGTGTCATGAGCCCTGGCAGTGCCTCTTGTCCTGTGCCATGAGCCCTGGCAGTGCCTCTTGTTCTGTGACATGAGCCCTGGAAGCGCCTCTTGTTCTGTGACATGAGCCCTGGCAGTGCCTCTTGTCCTGTGTCATGAGCCCTGGCAGTCCCTCGTGTGCCATGAGCCCTGGCAGTGCCTCTTGTCCTGTGACATGAGCCCTGGCAGTGCCTCGTGTGACATGAGCCCTGGCAGTGCCTCTTGTCCTGTGTCATGAGCCCTGGCAGTGCCTCTTGTTCTGTGACATGAGCCCTGGCAGTGCCTCTTGTCATGTCACATGAGCCCTGGCAGTGCCTCTTGTCATGTGACATGAGCCCTGGCAGTGCCTCTTGTCCTGTGCCATGAGCCCTGGCAGTGCCTCTTGTCCTGTGCCATGAGCCCTGGCCAGGTATCTCTCATTGAAGTCTGAGGTCTCCCCCTCTAATCCCCCCCCCCCCCCCCTTCACCCCGTCACACGAGGCGCGGTGGTACCCTGGGCGGGAGGTGGCCCCGGACACATCCATTCTGCTGGACACGGTGCTGTTCCGGTGCCCGGTGCCCCTCAGATGGGTACAGGGGGCAGCTCCATCCGAACCAGCACTGAAAGGGTCTCAGCCCTGACTGGATATACCAAGAGTCGCTGCAATGTGCCCACCGATTGCCTCGTTATACTTCTAAGCTGGTAGGTGTTTACATAACAGTTTTTTATAATATGTATATTGCTCATGGAGTATTATGTGTAACAGTACTCTATAGCATTAAACGTGCTGCACTGGTACATAAACGGAGCCTCTGATGCGCCCCGGTGCTTGGGGTCAAGGGGTCCGTGGTCGTTTACTGAGTCACCCCTTCAGCGCCTCGAGGGAGGCGGGTAAGCGCCTTTCTTGGGAGCAGACTGTGACTCTCTCCACAGTTTCACACCCACTAATTCCATGCAGGATCGCAACGCGGTATATTCCACAAGATCCTGCAGGAAAACCGACCTTCCATGAACGACCTCTTTCCATCTTCTGTGCGCCTCTTCCGTGTCCGCCTTTCTCTACAATCTCATCCCTGTCTGCCTTAAAGCTCCTCGAAGCCCCGACAATATCTGTTAACTCCAGCTAGCAGCTGTGCCTCACCTGCCCCTCTGTGTCCACAGTGCACCACGTCTGACTGCATGGGGTGAGCGAGCAAAGCCATCCCCGAAACCCAATGGACTGATCGCTAACTTTAAGCTACTCGCCCTAAAGCGCCTCAACGCCTCGTCAGCGGTAGTAAGCGCTATACAAATACAGTTCTACTCCACACATGAGCCCTGCACCATCGCCTCCTCACCTCTGGCCGCCTTTACTCTGACTCCAATCCCAGCTCCGACGGTGCCTGCAAACCTGTGATTCTCGACAAACCCTCGCACGTGCACGAGCCGAGAGTGGTGAAATGTGGGGGGCGCTCTACCACCTAGCTAGGAACCTGTAATGCCATTGTGACAAACCTGGCCCGGGTGCCTAAGATATAGCGCCTTCTGCCCTCCGAGGCCTCGGGACGCATCCCTCAGGGGCCCCTCGGCCTTGCAGAGCCCGGGGCGCTTCTCCCTTCCGCCCCTCCCTGTTTATCACATGACCCACAGGAGCCGAGGGGCGGCCCTGGCCCCCTGAGAAGGGGGGTCCGGTCACCTCCTGTCATAAAGGTACAAATATGTCGTGTTCACTAATCGTGAGACGTCATATCACGACAGGAGGCCGGACTCCCGCTTGGCAGGTGTCGAAAACCCATTCGGAAATTATTGTCCAGCACAACAGTTCCGCCCCTGCTTTTTACAGAACTTTCACCCCTTTCGATACAGCCTGAAATATTTCAGAACCACATAATTTGAGATTTTCCATTAACTGCAGCCAGTTAAAATAACAATTAATGTGAGCAGTGGGCGGCCCTACTATGAGAGCGCTACGAAGACCCAGCGCTTCGAGGGCAGCGCAAATCTCCCACAAATGGGGCATAAAAGTACAAAAAAGCCATACACACGCAACAACAGCAAAAAAAAAAGACACAAAACAAAAACTACAAAACATAACAGGAAAGGAAAACAGCGCCATTAAAACATTAAACAGCACAAACTACACAAAACCAAAGCTCCAAATACAAAACCAGAAAAGCAGCGGTTTCCTAGGAAGTTCACGGAATAAAAGCACTAGACCCGACCCCGCCGAGCGCCCGGGGCTGGAAGGGTCGAGAGTGGTCGTAAATCCGTGGACATTAATGTGCAAAGCTTCCTGAGACACCAGTGTCTGGTCTGCAGCGGAGAGCGAGGGTGTGATTACCAACAGCACAGCCGAGGCCAGCACCGGAGAGCACACGAGGCTCTTGTGAACAGCACTCGGGACTCTTGTGAACAGCACTCGAGGCTCTTGTGAACAGCACAGCCGGCGCCAGCACCGGAGAGCACACGAGGCTCTTGTGAACAGCACTCGAGGCTCTTGTGAACAGCACAGCCGGAGCCAGCACCAGAGAGCACACGAGGCTCTTGTGAACAGCACAGCCGGGGCCATCACCAAAAAGCACACGAGGCTCTTGTGAACAGCACAGCCGGGGCCAGCACCGGAGAGCACACGAGGCTCTTGTGAACAGCACTCGAGGCTCTTGTGAACAGCACACGGGACTCTTGTGAACAGCACACGAGGCTCTTGTGAACAGCACACGAGGCTCTTGTGAACAGCACAGCCAGAGCCAGCACCAGAGAGCGCACAAGGCTCTTGTGAACAGCACAGCCGGGGCCAGCACCAGAGAGCACACAAGGCTCTTGTGAACAGCACATCCGGAGCCAGCAACAGAGAGCACAAGAGACAGTGGTGAACAGCACACGAGGCTCTTGTGAACAGCACAGCCGGAGCCAGCACCAGAGAGCACACGAGGCTCTTGTGAACAGCACATCCGGAGCTAGCAACAGAGAGCACAAGAGACAGTGGTGAACAGCACACAAGGCTCTTGTGAACAGCACAGCCGGGGCCAGCACCCGAGAGAACACGAGGCTCTTGTGAACAGCACACGAGGCTCTTGTGAACAGCACAGCCGGAGCCAGCACTAGAGAGCACACGAGGCTCTTGTGAACAGCACATCCGGAGCTAGCAACAGAGAGCACAAGAGACAGTGGTGAACAGCACACGAGGCTCTTGTGAACAGCACAGCCGGGGCCAGCACCCGAGAGAACACGAGGCTCTTGTGAACAGCACACAAGGCTCTTGTGAACAGCACACGAGGCTCTTGTGAACAGCACAGCCGGAGCCAGCACCCGAGAGCACACGAGGCTCTTGTGAACAGCACACGAGGCTCATGTGAACAGCACAGCCGAAGCCAGCACCAGAGAGCACACCTGGCTCTTGTGAACAGCACATCCGGAGCCAGCAACAGAGAGCACAAGAGACAGTGGTGAACAGCACACGAGGCTCTTGTAAACAGCACAGCAGGGGCCAGCACCCAAGAGCACACAAGGCTCTTGTGAACAGCACACGAGGCTCTTGTGAACAGCACAGCCGGAGCCAGCACCAGAGAGCACACAAGGCTCTTGTGAACAGCACAGCTGAGGCCAGCACCAGGGAGCACACAAGGCTCTTGTGAACAGCACAGCCGGGGCCAGCACCCGAGAGCACACGAGGCTCTTGTGAAAAGCACACGATGCTCTTGTGAACAGCTCAGCCGGAGCCAGCACCCGAGAGCACACGAGACAGTGGTGAACAGCACATGAGGCTCTTGTGAACAGCACAGCCAGTGCCAGCACCAGAGAGCACACAAGACTCTTGTGAACAGCAAACAAGGCTCTTGTGAACAGCACAGCTGGAGCCAGCACCAGAGAACATAGGGAAAGTGAACAGCTCTGCCGGGGCCAGCACCAGAGAGCACACAAGACTCTTGTGAACAGCACAGCCGGAGCCAGCACCAGAGAGCACACGAGACTCTTGTGAACAGCACAGCCGGGGCCAGCACCAGAGAGCACACGAGGCTCTTGTGAACAGCACAGCCGGAGCCAGCACCAGAGAGCACAAAAGACTCTTGTGAACAGCACACAGGACTCTTGTGAACAGCACACTACACTCTTGTGAACAGCACAGCCAGAGCCAGCACCAGAGAGCACACGAGACAGTGGTGAACAGCACACGAGACTCTTGTGCACAGCACAGCCGGAGCCACCACCAGAGAGCACACAAGGCTCTTGTGAACAGCACACGAGGCTCTTGTGAACAGCACATCCGGAGCCAGCAACAGAGAGCACAAGAGACAGTGGTGAACAGCACACGAGGCTCTTGTGAACAGCACAGCCGGGGCCAGCACCCGAGAGCACACAAGGCTCT
Organism: Pleurodeles waltl; assembly: GCF_031143425.1. Taxonomy (NCBI): domain Eukaryota; kingdom Metazoa; phylum Chordata; class Amphibia; order Caudata; family Salamandridae; genus Pleurodeles; species Pleurodeles waltl. The sequence continues at coordinate 1,186,119,440 of NC_090448.1, forward strand.
TGTGAACAGCACACGAGCCTCTTGTGAACAGCACAGCTGGAGTCAGCACCAGAGAGCACACGAGGCTCTTGTGAACAGCACATCCGGAGCCAGCAACAGAGAGCACAAGAGACAGTGGTGAACAGCACATGAGGCTCTTGTGAACAGCACAGCCGGAGCCAGCACCAGGGAGCACACAAGGCTCTTGTGAACAGCACAGCCGGGGCCAGCACCCGAGAGCACACAAGGCTCTTGTGAACAGCACACGAGGCTCTTGTGAACAGCACAGCCGGAGCCAGCACCCGAGAGCACACGAGGCTCTTGTGAATAGCACACAAGACTCTTGTGAACAGCACAGCCGGAGCCAGCAACAGAGAGCACACGAGACAGTGGTGAACAGCACATGAGGCTCTTGTGAACAGCACAGCCAGTGACAGCACTAGAGAGCACACAAGACTCTTGTGAACAGCAAACGAGGCTCTTGTGAACAGCAAAGCAGGAGCCAGCACCAGAGAACATAGGAGACAGTGAACAGCTCAGCCGGGGCCAGCACCAGAGAGCACAAGAGACTCTTGTGAACAGCACAGCCGGAGCCAGCAACAGAGAGCACAAGAGACTCTTGTGAACAGCACAGCCGGAGCCAGCACAAGAGAGCACATGAGACTCTTGTGAACAGCACACAAGACTCTTGTGAACAGCACAGCCTGAGCCAGCACCAGAGAGCACCAGGGTGTAGTTAGCAGCGCACAAAACTCTTGTGAACAGCACAGAGTGTTGTGAGCAGCACAGAGTGTTGTGAACATCACAGAGGATGTTCTGAACATCACAGTGTTGTGAACAGCACAGAGGATGTTGTGAGCCTCACAGAGGTTGTTGTGAACAGCACAGAGTGTTGTGAACAGCACACAGTGTGTTGTGAACAGCACGGAGGATGTTGTGAACAGCACAGAGTGTTGTGAACAGCACAGAGTGTGTTGTGAACAGCACAGATGACGTTGTGAACAGCACAGATGATGCTGTAAGCAGCACAGAGGATGTTGTGAACAGCACACAGGGTTGTAAACAGCACAGAGTGTTGTGAACAGCACAGATGATGTTGTGAACAGCACAGATGATGTTGTGAACAGCACAGATGATGCTGTGAGCAGCACACAGGGTTGTGAACAGCACACAGGGTTGTGAACAGCACAGATGATGCTGTGGGCAGCACAGAGCGTTGTGAACAGCACAGAGTGTGTTTTGAAGAGCACAGAGTGTTGTGAACAGCACAGAGGATGTTGTGAACAACACACATGGTGAACAGCACAGATGATGTTGTGAACAGCACAGAGGATGTTGTGAACAGCACACAGGGTTGTGAGCAGCACAGATGATGTTGTGAACAGCACAGAGGATGTTGTGAACAGCACACAGGGTTGTGAGCAGCACAGAGGATGTTGTGAACAGCACACAGGGTTGTAAATAGCACAGAGTGTTGTGAACAGCACAGATTATGTTGTGAACAGCACAGATGATGCTGTGAGCAGCACACAGGGTTGTGAACAGCACACAGGGTTGTGAACAGCACAGATGATGCTGTGGGCAGCACAGAGCGTTGTGAACAGCACAGAGTGTGTTTTGAAGAGCACAGAGTGTTGTGAACAGCACAGAGGATGTTGTGAACAACACACATGGTGAACAGCACAGATGATGTTGTGAACAGCACACAGGGTTGTGAACAGCACAGAGGATGTTGTGAACAGCACAGATGATGTTGTGAACAGCACAGAGGATGTTGTGAACAGCACACAGGGTTGTGAGCAGCACAGAGGATGTTGTGAACAGCACACAGGGTTGTGAACAGCACACTGGGTTGTGAACAGCACACAGGGTTGTGAGCAGCACAGGGGATGTTGTGAACAGCACACAGGGTTGTGAACAGCACAGCTGATGCTGTGAGCAGCACATCAGGACCAGGGCGGGGGGCAGCACCCGCCCCCCTCGGTGCAAACCACAGCACAGCACGTCTGGCCGTGAACGAGGGGTTCCTGGTACAAGGACGAAATTGCAGACCCGGTGCGAGGGCTTTCAAACCGTAATTAAAAACTTTTTATGTCTGCAGACCAGTCTTACACCAACAGTGCCTTGTGAAAGTGGAGAAATTATCAAACTATTTTCAACAAAAAATTCAGCAATATTTCAACAAATAAAAAACGAGTTTATGTAGCATTTGCAAGACACGGTCTTAATTCAGTTTATTCCTATAATAGCTTGTACCATTTTAGCCCCCAGCTGATACCTTCTACCTGAGCTTCTCTTGCTAATCTCTGTAAAATTTAATAAAAATATTTTGAGCACTCAAATGGACAACTTCAAAAGTTTCAAAAGAAGGAAAAGAGAATTTGCGGCGCCTTAAATGGATGCAGTGCTATAATTCAGGATTAAGAGGCGGCCTGGGGTGCGCAGCGCGCCGAAGCAGGACTGAGAAAAGGTGTCTTTCAAGCCCGGGTAAGGGTTTCAAAGGTGTCCGGGTGTATGTTTAATGTGCCTGACCTCTCCTGATGTGCCTGACCTCTCACGTCTACGGGAATTTTCAAGCCTTGTCTCAGCCTCCCGTGTGATATAAATACATATATATATATATATATATATATATATGTAGAGAGAGAGAGAGAATATATAATATATATAGAGAGATATCGATATATATATATCTGCACACACACTATCCCATACAATGTATACACACGTGCTGTGGGGGGCTCTGTAACACACATAGTGCACGCGTTGCCTCAAGAGTAACTGTACTTCGAATGTAAACACACAAAACACATACCCGCCTCACAAAGGTACCTGCAGTACGTGTGTGTGTTACTGTGTGTATTTGCGCAGGTGTGTTGGCGCGTTTATCTGTCGACCGTTGTGGGTCTGAGTGTGTGTACTCGCCTGTGTGCCTGCGCTGGTGTGTGTGCGCGTTTGTGTGCACGCGTGTGTTTGTGTGCACGCGTGTTTTTGTGCACGCGTGTGTGCGTGCACGCGTGTTTTTGTGCACGCCTCTGTGTGTGCGTGTGCCTGTGCCCAAAGTACCTGAAGCCCCCCCCCCCCCTGCACCCAGCCAGAGGCCGCCGCCCATGCACAGTGCACTGGGCTGAGGGGGGCCCCTAGAGCTCGGGGGACCCCCGCAACGCGGAGGCCGCAGGGATCTTTGTTACGCCACTGTCGGTGGGGAGGGGGCGGGGGGGCAGAAATTGACCTTTAACTCACTTTTCAAGCACATAACCAATCAACATTTGTGTACTCATAGGATTGTTCAGGGAATCTCCTTTACACCCCCCTTCCGCCCCACACTCAGTGCGGGGGTCTGGGTATATGTGCCCCCCCAGTATCTGCCCCCGGTATCTGGGGGCTCACACACTGCAGATAGCCCCATCTTACATATTACACACAGCACCCCTGGACTTGAGCCGATCCTGCGAGCGCTGTACGGGGGTGGGGTGGTTACCGGGGCCTCCTCCACCCCAGGGACCCCAGCAGGCCTCATGAAGGGGGTGCCCCCACAACCCTACCCCTGGCACTCACCCTGCTCCGGCACACGGACTCCTCCAGCAGGCCCTGTGCGGGGGGAGGGGCTACTTGTGACTCCCCACTCCAGGGACCCCAGAAGGCCTCATGAAGGGGTGCCCCCCTCCCCCCCCCCCAAGCCAATACCCTGGCACTCACCCTGCTCCGGCACACAGACTCCTCCAGCAGGCACCCTTCCAGGACCAGGCACTGACATCCCGTGCCAGCACTGACTGCCTGTCAGCGGCCCTGGCCAATGGGAGCCCGGGCCCCTGAGTGACAGGTCCTGGCCCCGCCCCCACCCTGCCCAGCACACGTTGCTCTCAGTCTGAGAGGCAGAAGGCAGGCACTGGGCAGAGAGACACTGCCTGCTCCGGGTGGAGGAGAGCCGAGGGTGCCTGGCTGCAGGGGTGCGAGACCCCCAGGAGGGACATCACGGCAGGCCATGGGTGAGTGGGGGTGAGGGCCACTGGGGGAGGCAGGGGTGAGTGAGAAGAGGGAGTTGGAGGGGTGAGACTTCCTGCTCCGGGTGGAGGAGAGCCGAGGGTGCCTGGCTGCAGGGGTGCGAGACCCCCAGGAGGGACATCAGGGCCAGTTATGGCTGAGTGGGGGTGAGGGCCCAGGGTGGGGGAGGGCCCCTGGGAGAGGCAGGGGTGAGTGAGAAGAGGGAGCTGGAGGGGTGAGTAGAGGAGTGACAGCTCTGAAGGGCGACCATGAGGGCGGGCAGGGGGGAGTGGGAGCCGGAGAGAGCCCCTTTGGAGGGACCCCCTCCCTAGCGCAGCTGATGGATAGACAGCCAGGACGCCCCGACCGCGCTCCTGCCTCTCCTGGGTGCCCCCCACCCCCCGCAGGGTCAAGTTCAAGGCCCCAATACCGACCCTACCCCCCCCCCTGGAGCCCCCCAGCTACCCCTGGGAGGGTGGGAGCCCCGGTACCAGGGCTCACCCAGAAGCGCCTCCCAGACAAAGAGGGGACCAGGAGATGACTAAGTTTGGATGACTTGTCTGTGCAGCTCAGGGGGGCCTGGTCCGGACCAGGACAGCAGCTTTCAGACCCCCTACCGACCTGGCGTGACGTCACTGGCGTCCCTCTTTTTTCCGACACCCCAGTCCTGAGGCCCTACTATACACATCAAACCTGGTCAGAGAGCCCCCCTCCCCTCCCCCCACGCTGCCAGCCCGTGGACCCCCAGTAAACCCCACACACACCCAGGAGGGCAGACACCCCAGTAAACCCCGAGCCACCCCCAGGGGGGCACACACCCCAGTAAATCCTGAACCCCTGGCCGCGGATGGGGGCACACATAGAAACTATTCGTAACCAGCTGTATTATATGAGGAGGGGAATAGCGCTTCTCATGGGCTTGAGCTGCCTCTGGCCGCTGTGTATTTTGTCTCTTCTTTGACTTTTCCCACTCATACGTGTCTTCGCTCCAGCCTTGCATCGAGGCGCTACATTGCATGTGTATTGGTTGCCTCTAAGCACTAGCTATATCGCTCATCCATGCTGTTCTGCCTGCCTGCCTGTCGCCGTTGCTGCTTAGCGCCTTGTAAATTATCGCTTTATGTGTTGCCTCTAAACGCTATCTGTGCCTCACGTCTTCTACCCTTCATTGCTCTGAGCTCCGAAGTCGGTTCTTCAGTTCCTTCGCAGCACTAGGTTCCCAGCTTCCTGCTGCATCGTTTCCAGGCACTGTCTGCACACGTGTGATCCTCGCTCTGCCTTTAAGCGCTTTAATTCCTACATATCGGCCCATATTTATACTTTTTGACGCTAAACTGCGCTAACGCAGTTTAGCGTCAAAAAATTTAGCGCCGTCTAACGCCATTCTGAAGCGCCATGCGGGCGCCGTATTTATGGAATGGCGTTAGCCGGCGCTAGCAGACCGGCGCTGCCTGGTGTGCGTGGAAAAAAACCACGTAGACCAGGCAGCGCCGGCGTAGGGGGAAAATGGCGTTAGGGCGTCTTAAAATGGGGCAAGTCAGGTTGAGGCAAAAAAATCGCCTCAACCCGATTTGCGCCATTATTTTCGACGCCCAGACGCCATTTAAATGACTCCTGTCTTAGTAAAGACAGGAGTCATGCCCCCTTGCCCAATGGCCATGCCCAGGGGACTTATGTCCCCTCGGCATGGTCATTGGGCATAGTGGCATGTAGGGGGGCACAAATAAGGCCCCCCTATGCCACCCAAAAAAAAATAAAAAATGTAAAAAATTATACTTACCTGAACTTACCTGAATGTCCCTGGGGTGGGTCCCTCCATCCTTGGGTGTCCTCCTGGGGTGGGCAGGGGTGGCAGGGGGGGTCCCTGGGGGCAGGGGAGGGCACCTGTGGGCTCATTTTGAGCCCACAGGCCCCTTAACGCCTACCCGGACCCAGGCGTTAAATAGTGGCGCAAATGCGGGGTTTTTTGACCCGCCACCTCCCGGGCGTGATTTTTGCCCGGGAGTATAAATACGGCGCATTTGCGTCGCCGTCATTTTTTTAGACGGGAACGCCTTCCTTGCATCTCATTAACGCAAGGAAGGCATTCACGCAAAAAAATGACGCTCTTTACTCATACTTTGGCGCTAGACGCGTCTAACGCCAAAGTATAAATATGGCGTTAGTTTTGCGCCGAATTTGCGTCGAAAAAAACGACGCTAATTCGGCGCAAACGGAGTATAAATACGGGCCATCGTGTTTTGCGGTATAATGAACACGAACTCGCCCCGAAGGTCTCGGAGCGCTGTACGTGAGCACGGGTGACGCTACACAAGGATACCTTCCTTTGTTTGTGGTGGCCGCGGGGACATTAAATGATTTGCCCAGAATCCCGGGACGTTGATCCACCCCGAAACGCGAACCTGGTTCCCCAACTCCAAGGGCGGCAGCGCTGGCCGTTTACGCCACATCCTCTCCCTAACCTTTTGGGATCACCCGTCCCCCTATCACTGCAAACCGCCTTGAGGGCTGCGTGTTCTTCTTCCCCCCTGGACACTATTTCTGTACTTTGGGGGGTTAATTTATTAAATGTTTACATTATGTGCGCCTCGGGAGGTAGAGAGCTGCTGAAAAATGTATGTAAACGCGAAAAGATAGTAAAAAGCGCACGTTTCAGACAGAGGGAAATAACAAAACGAAAATAAGGCGAAATATTAAAATAAAGTAGCAGAGAGAGACAGAAGTGGGGGCGCTCGGGGTCCCCGCATCGGACCAGAGCCGGCAGCTAAACTTGACCATTTACGAGTTTCTGGGGTGCCTGGATGTCTAGCAATGAGGGGGGGCGTGGGGGGAAGCGCCCCGCAGGACTCTCTGGTCTTCCTAGGCACCCCGAAGCCGATACCGGACCATAAAGGGGGCTCCTGGAGCCGCGGTACCCCGGCTATAGGCGCAAAGAAAACATATCTGAGCGCACGGGCGCCTGAGAGGTTGCAAAGCGCCTCGAACTGCGCGCCAAAGTGAAACCGAAACTAAGCAGCGAGGACGACAGGGGAGGCCCGGGCACACGACAGCAGTGGACACCGGACACCCACCCATCACCGGGCATTCACCAGCGGGCACCGGGCACCCACCACATCCGAGGGGGGCCGAGGCCTGTAAAGACCCCCCTGAGCCCGGATTGGGCCCAGAGGGGGTGGTCGCGGGGCGGCACCGGGCGGGCGCAGATATTAAGGGAGTCATTAAACGGTGCCTGGCACTGGAAGGGGTAGTAATGGGGGTGCTTGGTGATAAGAGGGTCCGAAGGAGGCCGAGAAGGAGAGGCGCAAAACTCCAAAAAACTAAAGAATAAAACAATTATTGGACCAGGGAGGCAACACGTTCCCAAAAATAACAAAAAAAGCGCTTTTCGAGGGTTTTGTTTGCAGCGCAGTGGAGGGCTTCAGGCCGCTGCGACAGAAAGGCACTTCCTCGTTATTTGTCCGAATGTGTATAGCTCCTCGAGGCGCCTCCGGGGTCCAAACCCCCAGTGTGCTCACAGCTGCACACGGATCACACGTGTTTTAAGGGTGCCCCCAGGGGCGCGTAGGTGTCCATGTACTGGGGGAAGAGGGCCCCATACTGGGCCCCGGGGCCCATCGGCACCAAGGAGACGTGACGCCCCCGCAGGGCGCTCCGTCAATGTGTCACACGCGCCGCCTCTAGGCACTATATGACCCTCAGCTACGCATTGCCTTTAGTCGCTGTACACAGAGTTATGTCTTAGCGCTATATGCATGAGTTGTACCTGCAGTGCCTGTGGAGCGCTTTGCATCGGTCACCTACAGCTTTGTCCTACGTACTGCGTGCACCACATAGTATTGCATTACCACTAAGTGCTACGCACACGGCCTGCTCTTCAGTTTCTTCTAGGCGCTGCTGATACTACCTGCTAATCATTGCTTCTAAGTGCTACACAAACTACCGGTTCTTTAATGACCTGTTAACGCTGTTGTTATCTCACTTTCCTGTGTTGTTTGTAGACACACTGTGTCACCCATTATTGTGCTGCGTCGAGGCGCTATGCGTGCTGCCCTGTATACTTCTGACCCCACCTGGCCTAGCAGATCCTGAGTCCCAGTCTCGTAATCCTTCGAGGCGCTATGTGTTCTGCCCTCTCCCTCGCTGACCCCTCTATGCTCTTTCCTTTCAGGTCCAGAGTGCGAGTGTACATTTCACCAATCCTCTTACTGCCTCGAGGCACTGTGTCTTCTGTCCTCTCCACGGCTCTCCCCTTACATCTGGTGCTGCCTCTAGGCGCTATGTGTGCAGTTCTCTCCACCGTTCACCCCTATGTTCTCACACTGTCACTAGGCGCTATATACTCTGCCCTCCCACCACTGTCCCTCACTGCTCCTACTGCTTCCAGGCGCTATGTGTCCAGTTCTCTCCTCCGCTCACCTCTGCTTTATCACTGCCTTTAGGGACTATGTGTGCCGTTCTCTCCACCGCTGGCCCTCTCTGCTCCTACTGCCTTTAGGCGCTATGTGTCCAGTTCTCTCCACAGGTCACCTCTCTGTTTTCTCACTGCCTCTAGGGACAGTGTGCAGTTCTCTCCACCGCTCAGCCCTCTGTCCTCGAACTATCTCTAGGCGCTATGTCCTCTCTACCGCTCAACCCTTACATCTGGAAACTGCCTCTAAGCGCTGTGTGTCCATCCCTCTCCACAGCTCATCCCTCTCTCCTCCTACTGCCTCTAGGTGCTATGTGCCCAGCCCTTTGCACCGGTCACCCCTCTCTACTCCTACTGTCGCACGGCGCTACGCCCTGTGCCCTCTCCACCGCAGACCCTTTCTCTTCCTAACGCCTCTAGGCGCTATGTGCCCAGCTCTTTCCAGCGCTGACCCTTTCTGCTGCTACTGCCTCTAGGCCCTATGTGTGCCGCAATCTCAACAGCTCAGTCCCCTGTTCTCGCACTGTCTCTAGGCGCTATGTGCCCAGTTCTCTCCACCGCTGGCCCTCTCTGCTCCCGCTGCATCTAGGCGCTATGTGTCCAGTCCTCTCCAGCGCTGACCCTTCTCCCCTTGCCTTGCAGAGCCCGCCTTCGGGGAGGTGAACCAGCTGGGAGGGGTCTTCGTGAACGGGCGCCCCCTGCCCACCGCCGTGCGCCTGCGGATCGTGGAGCTGGCCCAGCTGGGCATCCGGCCCTGTGACATCAGTCGCCAGCTGCGGGTGTCCCACGGGTGCGTCAGCAAGATCCTGGCCCGGTACCAGGAGACGGGCTCCATCCTGCCCGGGGCCATCGGGGGCAGCAAGCCCCGGGTCACCACCCCGTCCGTGGTGCGCCACATCCGGGCCTACAAGCAGCGGGACCCGGGCATCTTCGCCTGGGAGATCCGGGACCGGCTGCTGGCCGAGGGCGTCTGCGACAAGTACAGCGTGCCCTCGGTGAGCTCCATCAGCCGCATCCTGCGCAACAAGGTGGGCGCTATGTGCCCGGCGGGGGAGGGGCAGGGCAAGGGGCGCCCGTCGGCGCCGCCCTACGGGCCCCTCTACCCCTACCCGTGCGCCAAGGGGGGCGCCCACCCCGGCCTGCCCACCGTGCCCGGCGCCCTGGCACTGCCCCGGGCCTGGCCCTCCTCGCACTCGGTCACCGACATCCTGGGGATCCGCTCCATCACCGACCAAGGTAAGGACGGGGGCGCTGGGGGGGAGGGGGGGGCCAGGGGTGGTACTGGGGGGCACTGAGCACTGGGGGCGTCGGGGACTGGGAGGCACTGGGGGCGTGAGCTCGGTACTGGAGGGCCGGAGGTGGGCACTGGAGGGCAGCGGGCACCACCCATGACCAGCGCGGGTGGACACTGGCTGACCCCTGGTCTGGTGTTCAGGGGTCTCCAACTCTTTCGTGAGGGGGAGCAGGAGCTGGGGTGGGGGTTCAATCCCCAGTAATGCTCTTCTTGAGACATCACATACAGTCGAGTGCAGATGACAGCGTCACCTCTAACCACCCCATGGCTCGGACCGAAGGTATGCGGTATGTGTGGTGTGTGTGGCATATGTGGTGTGTGAGACGCATGTATTTGAGTGCATGTAGTGCATCTGGTGTTTGTGGTATATCTGGTGTGTCATGTATGTGGCGTGTGTTGTGCTTACGGTATGTGTGGTGTATGTGGTATGTGTGGTGTATGCGGTGTATGTGCCGCATTTCTCAGTCGGGGCTTCAGACCTGTGACATACCTTCGCCCCGTGCGAATAATTACTTATTTGATGATATTTCTTGACAATTGGCGGGGTGAAGGCGCCGCATTATTGGTCCAAGACAAGGCGCTATTATAAGCAGCCCACGGCCCAGGGGACCCCTCAGCACAACCCCGTGTGTCCAGTCCAGGGCCGTCCCGACTGGAGCGGGAGCTGCTTCCGCCCAGACGTCCTGCTCCAGGCGCTAGACTCCGTACACACCACCGATGTGTGCCCGAGGGGGCCATCCCTGGCGAGGGCTCCGTTCCAGGGTGAGAGGGGGGCTGGTGTCTGTAGGGGAGCCCTGGGGCAGTACCTGGGGGGTTCGGCCAGATTTGTGGCACCTACTGGGGTGGGCGTCTTAAATGCGTGTGCCCCCTGCAGCCCCCTCCCCCAGGGCAGTTCAAAGAGGGTAGGGAGTTCTGGGGAGCAAAAGGGCTCAAAGGTCGTGGCGTGCAGGCTAGGACAGGGTTCAGGAGGTATCGGGGTGCAGGCTAGGATGGGTGAAAATCATCACAAAACTCGGCTGCAGCTTTGCACGTGGGATGTATTGTCAGTTTATATGTAGGACAGACCACGTCACTACCGACGATAGAGCGCCTTACACAGAGGTACCCGTATATAGCGCATCTGTTCACCAGCACCTATGGGGAAACATACACAGAGCTTCCCATGGACGCCTCCCCTGTCTACACAAGTGACCCAGGCCACACCAGGGACGCGTCCCCTGTCTACACAAGTGACACAGGCCACAACAGGGACGCGTCCCCTGTCTACACAAGTGACCAGGGCCACACCAGGGATGCGTCCCCTGTCTACCCAAGTGACAGAGGCCACAACAGGGACGTCCCTGTCTACACAAGTGATCAGGGCCACACCAGGGACGCGTCCCCTGTCTACACAAGTGACACAGGCCACAACAGGGACGCGTCCCCTGTCTACACAAGTGACCAGGGCCACACCAGGGACGCGTCCCCTGTCTACACAAGTGACCCAGGCCACACCAGGGACGCGTCCGCTGTCTCCACAAGGGACCAGGGCCGCACCAGGGACGCGTCCCCTGTCTACACAAGTGACCCCGATCTCGCCAGGGGCGCGTCCCCTGTCTACACAAGTGACCCCGATCTCGCCAGGGGCGCGTCCCCTGTCTACACAAGTGACACGGGCCGCACCAGGGACGCGTCCCCTGTCTACACATGTGACAAGGGCCGCACCAGGGATGCGTCCCCCGTCTACACAAGTGACACAGGCCACACCAGGGACTCGTCCCCCGTCTACACAAGTGACACAGGCTGCTCCAGGGACGCGTCCCCTGTCTACACAAGTGACCAGGGCCACACCAGGGACGCGTCCCCTGTCTACACAAGTGACCCAGGCCACACCAGGGACGCGTCCGCTGTCTCCACAAGGGACCAGGGCCGCACCAGGGACGCATCCCCTGTCTACACAAGTGACCCAGGCCACACCAGGGATGCGTCCCCTTTCTACACAAGTGACCAGGGCCTCACCAGGGACGCGTCCCCCATCTACACAAGTGACACAGGCCACACCAGGGACGCGTCCCCTGTCTACACAAGTGACACAGGCGCTCCAGGGACACTTCCCCTGTCTACACAAGTGACCCAGGCCACACCAGGGACGCGTCCGCTGTCTCCACAAGGGACCAGGGCCGCACCAGGGACGCATCCCCTGTCTACACAAGTGCCAAGGGATGCGTCCCCTGTCTCCACAAGTGACACAGGCCGCTCCAGGGACGCGTCCCCTGTCTACACAAGTGCCAAGGGCCGCTCCAGGGACGCGTCCCCTGTCTACACAAGTGACACAGGCCGCTCCAGGGACGCGTCCCCGGTCTACACAAGTGCCAAGGTCCGCTCCAGGGACGCTTCTCCTGTCTACACAAGTGACACAGGCCGCTCCAGGGACGCGTCCCCTGTCTACACAAGTGACCAGGGCCACACCAGGGACGCGTCCCCTGACTACACAAGTGGCCCAGGCCACACCAGGGATGCGTCCCCTGTCTACACAAGTGACCAGGGCCGCACCAGGGACGCGACCCCGGTCTACACAAGTGACACGCGCCGCTCCAGGGATGCGTCCCCTGTCTACACAAGTAACCCAGAGCTCTCCAGAGACGGGTCCCCTATCTACACAAGTGACACGGGCCACTCCAGGGACGCGTCCCCTGTCGACACAAGTGACACGGGCCGCTCCAGGGACGCGTCCCCTGTCTACACTAGTTGCAAGGGCCACACCAGGGGGCGCGTCCCCTGTCTACACAAGTGACCCTGCTCTCTCCATGGACGCGTCCCCTGTCTACACAAGTGACCGTGATCTCTCCAGGGACTCGTCCCCTATCTACACAAGTGACCCAGGCCACACCAGGGACGCGTCCGCTGTCTCCACAAGGGACCAGGGCCGCACCAGGGCCGCATTCCCTGTCTACACAAGTGGCCCAGGCCACACCAGGGACGCGTCCCCCGTCTACACAAGTGACACAGGCCGCTCCAGGGACGCGTCCCCGGTCTACACAAGTGCCAAGGTCCGCTCCAGGGTCGCTTCTCCTGTCTACACAAGTGACACAGGCCGCTCCAGGGACTCGTCCCCTGTCTACACAAGTGACCAGGGCCACACCAGGGACGCGTCCCCTGACTACACAAGTGGCCCAGGCCACACCAGGGACGCGTCCCCTGTCTACACAAGTGACCAGGGCCGCACAAGGGACGCGACCCCGGTCTACACAAGTGACACGCGCTGCTCCAGGGATGCGTCCCCTGTCTACTCAAGTGACCCAGATCTCTCCATGGACCCGTCCCCTGTCTACACAAGTAACCCAGAGCTCTCCAGAGACGCGTCCCCTATCTACACAAGTGACCTAGGCCACACATGGGACGCGTCCCCTGTCTACACAAGTGACACGGGCCGCTCCAGGGAGGCGTCCCCTGTCGACACAAGTGACACAGGCCGCTCCAGGGACGCGTCCCCTGTCTACACTAGTTGCAAGGGCCACACCAGGGACACGTCCACGTCTACACAAGTAACCCAGAGCTCTCCAGAGACGCATCCCCTATCTACACAAGTGACCCAGGCCACACATGGGACGCGTCCCCGGTCTACACAAGTGACCAGGGCCGCACCAGGGACGCGTCGCCTGTCTACACAAGTGACACGGGCCGCTCCAGGGTCGCGTCCCCTGTGTACACTAGTTGCAAGGGCCACACCAGGGACACATCCCCCATCTACACAAGTAACCCAGAGCTCTCCAGAGACGCGTCCCCTATCTACACAAGTGACCCAGGCCACACATGGGACGCGTCCCCTGTCTACACAAGTGACACAGGCCGCTCCAGGGACGTGTCCCCTGTCTACACAAGTGCCAAGGGCCGCTCCAGGGACGCGTCCCCTGTCTACACAAGTGACACAGGCCACACCAGGGACGCGTCCCCTGTCTACACAAGTGACACAGGCCGCTCCAGGGACGCGTCCCCAGTCTACACAAGTGCCAAGGTCCGCTCCAGGGACGCTTCTCCTGTCTACACAAGTGACACAGGCCGCTCCAGGGACGCGTCCCCTGTCTACACAAGTGACCAGGGCCACACCAGGGACGCATCCCCTGTCTACACAAGTGACACAGGCCACACCAGGGACGCATCCCCTGTCTACACAAGTGACACAGGCCGCTCCAGGGTCGCGTCCCCTGTCTACACTAGTTGCAAGGGCCACACCAGGGACACGTCCCCCGTCTACACAAGTAACCCAGAGCTCTCCAGAGACGCGTCCCCTATCTACACAAGTGACCCAGGCCACACATGGGACGCGTCCCCTGTCTACACAAGTGACACAGGCGGCTCCAGGGACGTGTCCCCTGTCTACACAAGTGCCAAGGGCCGCTCCAGGGACGCGTCCCCTGTCTACACAAGTGACACAGGCCGCTCCAGGGACGCGTCCCCTGTCTACACAAGTGACCAGGGCCGCTCCAGGGACGCGTCCCCTGTCTACACAAGTGACACAGGCCGCTCCAGGGGGCGCGTCCCCTGTCTACACAAGTGACCCTGCTCTCTCTATGGACGCGTCCCCTGTCTACACAAGTGACCGTGATCTCTCCAGGGATGCATCCCCTATCTACACAAGTTACCAGGGCCGCACCAGGGACGCATCCCCTGTCTACACAAGTGACCAGGGCCACACCAGGGACGCGTCCCCCGTCTACACAAGTGACACGGGCCGCTCCAGGGACGTGTCCCCTGTCTACACAAGTGACACAGGCCGCTCCAGGGGGCGCGTCCCCTGTCTACACAAGTGACCCTGCTCTCTCTATGGACGCGTCCCCTGTCTACACAAGTGACCGTGATCTCTCCAGGGATGCATCCCCTATCTACACAAGTTACCAGGGCCGCACCAGGGACGCATCCCCTGTCTACACAAGTGACCAGGGCCACACCAGGGACGCGTCCCCCGTCTACACAAGTGACACGGGCCACACCAGGGACGCGTCCCCCGTCTACACAAGTGACCAGGGCCACACCAGGGACGCGTCCCCCGTCTACACAAGTGACACGGGCCACACCAGGGACGCGTCCCCCGTCTACACAAGTGATCAGGGCCTCACCAGGGACGCGTCCCCTGTCTACACAAGTGACCAGGGCCTCACCAGGGACGCGTCCCCCATCTACACAAGTGACACAGGCCACACCAGGGACGCGTCCCCTGTCTACACAAGTGATCAGGGCCACACCAGGGACGCGTCCCCTGTCTACACAAGTGATCAGGGCCTCACCAGGGACGCGTCCCCCATCTACATAAGTGACACAGGCCACACCAGGGACGCGTCCCCTGTCTACACAAGTGACCAGGGCCTCACCAGGGACGCGTCCCCCATCTACACAAGTGACACGGGCCACACCAGGGACGCGTCCCCCGTCTACACAAGTGATCAGGGCCTCACCAGGGACGCGTCCCCCATCTACACAAGTGACCAGGGCCTCACCAGGGACGCATCCCCCATCTACACAAGTGATCAGGGCCACACCAGGGACGCGTCCCCCATCTACACAAGTGACACGGGCCACACCAGGGACGCGTCCCCCGTCTACACAAGTGATCAGGGCCTCACCAGGGACGCGTCCCCCGTCTACACAAGTGACCAGGGCCTCACCAGGGACGCGTCCCCCATCTACACAAGTGATCAGGGCCACACCAGGGACGCGTCCCCTGTCTACACAAGTGACCAGGGCCTCACCAGGGACGCGTCCCCCATCTACACAAGTGACACAGGCCACACCAGGGACGCGTCCCCTGTCTACACAAGTGACCAGGGCCACACCAGGGACGCGTCCCCCGTCTACACAAGTGACACGGGCCACACCAGGGACGCGTCCCCTGTCTACACAAGTGATCAGGGCCACACCAGGGACGCGTCCCCTGTCTACACAAGTGACCAGGGCCTCACCAGGGACGCGTCCCCCATCTACACAAGTGACACAGGCCACACCAGGGACGCGTACCCCATCTACACAAGTGACACAGGCCACACCAGGGACGCGTCCCCCGTCTACACAAGTGACACAGGCCACACCAGGGACGCGTCCCCTGTCTACACAAGTGACACAGGCCACACCAGGGACGCGTCCCCCGTCTACACAAGTGACACAGGCCACACCAGGGACGCGTCCCCTGTCTACACAAGTGATCAGGGCCTCACCAGGGACTCGTCACAGGCCGCACGGGTTGCTCTCTGAGTCTGGGCCACTGTGGGGACCCCCAACCCCAAGTTGGTTTAATCCAGAGGGGCCCAGACCGAGACAGTTCACGGTGTGTGTGAGGGGGTCCCTTCCGAAGACCCCCGGGGCGCCCAGAGGCTCAAGAGTTCTGTAGAGGGGTGGAAGGGGGAGGGGCGAAAACCCGGGGCGGCCAGAGACCCTCGAACTGGGAGAGTTCACTAGAGGGGTACGGGGGCGGAGGGGCGGTGCTCCAGGAGACCCCCGGGGCGCTCAGCCCCGCAATCAGTGCCGCTCTCAGACCGGAAGTGGAGAGAGGGTAATTGGGCAGTTCTGGTGTTTCCACCCCGGCCCCAGAGACTGCAGGGCTGTGACTGTTCCTCCGCCTCCGAGACAAATTGTTTTCCTTCTGGGGTGAAGCGAGTGTTTCCGTCCGGGGGCCTGTGCACGCTTCATTCAGTGTGCACAGCGTGTGTGGGCCTGTTCACCCTGTGCACGTGTGTGTGTATGCTGTGTATATATACTGGATGTGCGTGTGGGTATACTGCTTGTGTGCACGTGTGTATGCTGTGTGTGTGACTAATGGTGGACTGCATGTATGTGTACTGACTGTGTATTTACTATATATGTGTGTGTGGGTGTGTATACTGACTGTGTGTATGTACACTGTGCGTGTGTGTACACTGACTGTGTGCATGTATGCATGCTGTGTGTGGCCCTACGGGGTTTGTTCATCCTGTGTGTACTGACTGTGTGTGCATGTGTGTATTCTGACTGTGTGTTTACTATATGTGTGGGTGTGTTTACAGTCTGTATGTCTGCATGTATGTATGTATGTTCCCTGTCTTTCCCCAGTATGCATATATACATATATGTGCGCGTGTGTGTCTATTTACAGTCTTCGTATGTTACTCGCTGTAGATGTGTGCTCATCTATACATGTGTAATTCGCGTGTGTATGTTTGAGGGTACACGCGCACATAGCTGGACTGACTGCATATATTCACAGCATATGCACGTGAGTCATAGCACACGCACACACGCGCACACGCCAGTAGACCCGGCTCCGGCGGGAAGCTCCCCAGTTTTGAGTCCAAGGATGGCGTTACGTTGCTGCCCCCGCTGCAGTAGAGGTCAGAGGGGGACACACTCTCCAGGTCACATTGTAGTCTCCCTCTTTCCACTATAAAATGTGTGTCAGACGTGTATGCAGTCCTTCACTGTGGGCGAGTGTTGTGTGTGAGTATCTGTGTGAGTATGTGTGAGTGTGTGTTGTGAGTGAGTGTGTGTTGTGTGTGATGTGTGTGAGTGTGTGTGTTGTGTGTGTGAGTGTGTGTGAGAGTATGTGTGAGTGTGTGTTGTGAGTGAGTGCGTGTTGTGTGTGATGTGTGTGTGTTGTGTGTGATGTGTGTGAGTGTGTGTGTTGTGTGTGTGAGTGTGTGTGTGAGTATGTGTGAGTGTGTGTTGTGAGTGAGTGTGTGTTGTGTGTGATGTGTGTGTGTTGTGTGTGATGTGTGTGAGTGTGTGTGTTGTGTGTGTGAGTGTGTGTGTGAGTATGTGTGAGTGTGTGTTGTGTGTGATGTGTGTGTGTTGTGTGTGTGAGTGTGTGTGTGAGTATGTGTGAGTGTGTGTTGTGAGTGAGTGTGTGTTGTGTGTGATGTGTGTGTGTTGTGTGTGTGAGTGTGTGTGTGAGTATGTGTGAGTGTGTGTTGTGAGTGAGTGTGTGATGTGTGTGTGTTGTGTGTGTGAGTGTGTGTGTGTTGTGTGTGTGAGAGTGTGTGTGTGGTGGGTGTGCAATCACAGAATGTTTAGTTGTTTTGTAAAGTGCTCACAGGTGACTA